>NW_027094524.1:0-83651 GCF_029207755.1 Chamaea fasciata
GGGGAAAGGGATAAGGCTGGGAAAAATAAAAGGGAAAAAAATGAAAAAAAAATAAAAGCAGAAAATTGGGGGAAATGGGAGAAAATTGGGAAAAAATGAAAGGAGAAAATTGGGGGGGAAAAGGGAAAAAAATATTTGGGATAAAAGAGGAAAGATTGGGGGGGAAGGGAAAAATTGGGGGGAAAAGGAGAAATTTGCAGGAAAAAAAGGGGAAAATGGGGGGAAAGGAGGAAATTCGGGGAAAAGAAGGAAAAAAAGGAAACATGGGGGAAAAATGGGGAAAGGGGGGTCAGGTGAGGGTGGGGGATGGGCAAACCCACCCAAAATCCCCTCCCCTGTCCCCGAAACCCCCCAGGACCCCCCAAAAGCCCCCAAAATCCCCCCAAAATCCCCCAAAACTCCCCAAAATCCCCTAAAACCCCCCCAAATCCCCCAGACCCCCAAAATCCCCCAAGCCCCCCAAAATCCCCTTCCCCTGATCCCCTAAATCCCCCTCTCCCCAAATCCCCTCCCCTATCCCCAAAACCCCGCAAACCCCCCCAAAAACCTCCCAGACCCCCCAAAAATCCCCCCAAACCCCCCAAAATCCCCCAAACCCCCCAAAATCCCTAAAACCCCCCAAAATCCCCCAGACCCCCAAAATCCCCCAAACCCCCAAAATCCCCCAGACCCCCAAAATCCCCCAAAACCCCCCAAAATCCCCCAAAACTCTCCAAAATCCCCCAGATCCCCCAAAACCCCCCAGATCCCCCCAAAACCCCCCTGAACCCCCAAAATCCCCCAGACCCCCCAAACCCCCCAAAATCCCCCCAAAATCCCCCAAAACCCCCCCAAAATCCCCCCAAAACCCCCCAAAACCCCCGAAAATCCCCCCAAAATCCCCCAAAACCCCCCCAAAATCCCCCCAAAATCCCCCAGACCCCCCCAAAATCCCCTCTTGGCGCTGCCGGGATTCGAACCCGCGCTCTCCCCAGCTCAAACCCCGCCCAGACCCCGCCCTCCGGCCACGCCCCTTCCCCCGCTCCGGCCACGCCCCCGTTGCGCGCCGCTTGGGGCCGGGGCGCGGGCGCGCAGCCGCGGACGAGGTGGCCGAGTGGTTAAGGCGATGGACTGCTAATCCATTGTGCGCTGCACGCGTGGGTTCGAATCCCACTCTCGTCGGCGGCGGGTGCGCTTTTTGGGGGAAAAAACCTCGGAATTGGCTTTTTGGGGGAAAAAACCTCGGAATTGGCTTTTTGGGGGAAAAAACCTCGGAATTGGCTTTTTGGGGAAAAAACCTCGGAATTGGCTTTTTGGGGGAAAAAAACCTCGGAATTGGCTTTTTGGGGGGAAAAACCTCGGAATTGGCTTTTTGGGGAAAAACCTCGGAATTGGCTTTTTGGGGGAAAAACCTCGGAATTGGCTTTTTGGGGGAAAAAACCTCGGAATTGGCTTTTTGGGGAAAAACCTCGGAATTGGCTTTTTGGGGGGAAAAACATCGGAATTGGCTTTTTGGGGGAAAACCTCGGAATTGGCTTTTTGGGGGAAAAACCTCGGAATTGGCTTTTTGGGGGAAAACACCTCGGAATTGGCTTTTTGGGGGAAAAAACCTCGGAATTGGCTTTTTGGGGGAAAAACCTCGGAATTGGCTTTTGGGGGAAAAACCTCGGAATTGGCTTTTTGGGGGAAAACCTCGGAATTGGCTTTTTGGGGGGAAAAACCTCGGAATTGGCTTTTTGGGGGAAAAAACCTCGGAATTGGCTTTTTGGGGGAAAACCTCGGAATTGGCTTTTTGGGGAAAAAACCTCGGAATTGGCTTTTTGGGGAAAAACCTCGGAATTGGCTTTTTTTGGGGAAAAACCTCGGAATTCGTGGTTTTATTAGGGTGAGCGCAAATCCTGGAAGCCCCCGGGGTCGGGTTTACAATCTCAGCCTCGTCGGGAAATGCGGGTTTGGGGGGAAATCCCCGATTTTTGGGGAAAAAAAAAATTTGGGGGGAAAACACCGATTTTTGGGGGGGATATCTCCAATTTTTGGGGAAAAAACACCGATTTGGGGGGAAAGCTCCGATTTTTTGGGAAAAAAATCCCCGATTTTGGGGGAGAAAACAACGATTTTGGGGGGAAATCTCCGATTTTGGGGGGAAAAAAAACCCCGATTTTGGGAGGAATAACCCGATTTTTGGGGAGAAATCCCGGATTTTGTGGTGACCCCAAATTTGGGAATTCCACGCTCGTTGGCTGTCACGATCCGCTACGGCAAGAGGTGCAGGTGCGGTGTTCACAGGTACAGCCCGGCAGGTGCGGTGTTCACAGGTACACCTGTCAGCAGGTGCGCTGTTCACAGGTACACCTGTCAGCAGGTGCGGTGTTCACAGGGACACCTGTCAGCAGGTGCGGTGTTCACAGGTACAGCCCCGGCAGGTGCGGTGTTCACAGGTACAGCCCCGGCAGGTGAGGTGTTCACAGGTACACCTGTCAGCAGGTGCGGTGTTCACAGGTACAGCCCTGGCAGGTGCGGTGTTCACAGGTACAGCCCCGGCAGGTGAGGTGTTCACAGGTACACCTGTCAGCAGGTGAGGTGTTCACAGGTACACCTGTCAGCAGGTGCGGTGTTCACAGGGACACCTGTCAGCAGGTGCGGTGTTCACAGGTACAGCCCCGGCAGGTGCGGTGTTCACAGGTACACCTGTCAGCAGGTGAGGTGTTCACAGGTACAGCCCGGCAGGTGAGGTGTTCACAGGTACAGCCCCGGCAGGTGAGGTGTTCACAGGTACAGCCCCGGCAGGTGCGGTGTTCACAGGTACAGCCCCCGGCAGGTGCGGTGTTCACAGGTACACCTGTCAGCAGGTGAGGTGTTCACAGGTACAGCCCCGGCAGGTGCGGTGTTCACAGGTACACCTGTCAGCAGGTGCGGTGTTCACAGGTACAGCCCCGGCAGGTGCGGTGTTCACAGGTACAGCCCCGGCAGGTGAGGTGTTCACAGGTACACCTGTCAGCAGGTGTGGTGTTCACAGGTACACCTGTCAGCAGGTGCGGTGTTCACAGGTACAGCCCCGGCAGGTGAGGTGTTCACAGGTACAGCCCCGGCAGGTGCGGTGTTCACAGGTACACCTGTCAGCAGGTGAGGTGTTCACAGGTACAGCCCCGGCAGGTGAGGTGTTCACAGGTACACCTGTCAGCAGGTGCGGTGTTCACAGGTACAGCCCGGCAGGTGAGGTGTTCACAGGTACAGCCCGGCAGGTGCGCTGTTCACAGGTACACCTGTCAGCAGGTGCGGTGTTCACAGGTACAGCCCCGGCAGGTGAGGTGTTCACAGGTACAGCCCCGGCAGGTGCGGTGTTCACAGGTACAGCCCGGCAGGTGCGGTGTTCACAGGTACACCTGTCAGCAGGTGCGGTGTTCACAGGTACACCTGTCAGCAGGTGCGGTGTTCACAGGTACAGCCCCGGCAGGTGAGGTGTTCACAGGTACAGCCCGGCAGGTGCGGTGTTCACAGGTACACCTGTCAGCAGGTGCGGTGTTCACAGGTACACCTGTCAGCAGGTGCGGTGTTCACAGGTACAGCCCGGCAGGTGCGGTGTTCACAGGTACACCTGTCAGCAGGTGCGGTGTTCACAGGTACACCTGTCAGCAGGTGAGGTGTTCACAGGTACAGCCCGGCAGGTGCGGTGTTCACAGGTACAGCCCCGGCAGGTGCGGTGTTCACAGGTACAACCTGTCAGCAGGTGCGCTGTTCACAGGTACAGCCCCGGCAGGTGCGGTGTTCACAGGTACACCTGTCAGCAGGTGCGCTGTTCACAGGTACACCTGTCAGCAGGTGCGGTGTTCACAGGTACAGCCCCCGGCAGGTGAGGTGTTCACAGGTACACCTGTCAGCAGGTGCGCTGTTCACAGGTACAGGCACAGCCGTTCTGGGATCCCTTTTGGGGGGAAATCCCGAAATTCGCTATTTTCGGGGTGACCCCAACCCCTGGAACCGGCGGAGCGGATGTTTGGGGCGGAACGCGCCCGGTGACCGACCCCGCCCCGGCCGGGAGAGGCGGGTTTGGGGTGAAACCCCCGAATTTGGGTGAAACCCCCGATTTTGGGTGAAATCCCCGAATTTGGGGTGAAATCCCCGAATTTGGGGTGAAATCCCCGATTTTGGGGTGAAACCCCCGAATTTGGGTGAAATCCCCGATTTTGGGGTGAAATCCCCGATTTTGGGGTGAAATCCCCGATTTTGGGGTGAAACCCCCGAATTTGGGTGAAATCCCCGATTTTGGGGTGAAATCCCCGATTTTGGGGTGAAATCCCCGATTTTGGGGTGAAATCCCCGAATTTGGGATGAAATCTCCGATTTTGGGGTGAAATTCCCCGATTTTGGGGTGAAACCCCCGAATTTGGTTGAAATCCCCGATTTTGGGGTGAAATCCCCGATTTTGGGGTGAATTCCCCGAATTTGGGGTGAAATCTCCGAATTTGGGATGAAATCCCCGATTTTGGGGTGAAATCCCCGATTTTGGGGTGAAATCTCCGATTTTGGGGTGAAATCCCCGATTTTGGGGTGAAATCCCCGAATTTGGGATGAAATCTCCGATTTTGGGGTGAAATCCCCGATTTTGGGGTGAAATCCCCAATTTTGGTGTGAAATCCCCGAATTTGGGGTGAAATCCCCGATTTTGGGGTGAAATCCCCGATTTTGGGGTGAAATCCGCGATTTTGGGGTGAAATCCCCGATTTTGGGGTGAAATCTCCGATTTTGGGGTGAAATCCCCGATTTTGGGGTGAAATCCCCGAATTTGGGATGAAATCCCCGATTTTGGGGTGAAATCCCCGATTTTGGGGTGAAATCCCCGAATTTGGGGTGAAATCCCCGATTTTGGGGTGAAATCCCCGAATTTGGGGTGAAATCCCCGATTTTGGGTGAAATCCCCGAATTTGGGGTGAAATCCCCGATTTTGGGGTGAAATCCCCGATTTTGGGGTGAAATCCCCGAATTTGGCGTGAAATCCCCGATTTTGGGGTGAAATCCCCGAATTTGGGGTGAAATCCCCGATTTTGGGGTGAAATCCCCGAATTTGGGGTGAAATCCCCGAATTTGGGGTGAAATCCCCGATTTTGGGGTGAAATCCCCGAATTTGGGTGAAATCCCCGATTTTGGGGTGAAATCCCCGAATTTGGGGTGAAATCCCCGAATTTGGGGTGAAATCCCCGATTTTGGGTGAAATCCCCGATTTTGGGGTGAAATCCCCGAATTTGGGTGAAATCCCCGATTTTGGGGTGAAATCCCCGAATTTGGGTGAAATCCCCGAATTTGGGGTGAAATCCCCGAATTTGGGGTGAAATCCCCGATTTTGGGGTGAAATCCGCGATTTTGGGGTGAAATCCCCGATTTTGGGGTGAAATCCCCGAATTTCGGAACTTTTCTCTCCTGAAATCTCCCCTCTGAACCTCCCCCACTCCCCTCCCGGCCCCTCCCAGTCCGTCCCAGTTTATCCCAGTTCCCGCCCTGGCCCCCCCCCCCTCGCTTCCTTCCCGGAAGTGACGTCACCGCGCGCGCGCGCGGCCGGAAGTGGCTCCGGGGGCGGCGGCGGCGGCCGGTGAGGACTGGGAGAGACTGGGATGGAACTGGGATGGAACTGGGATGGAACTGGGATGGAACTGGGATGGACTGGGAGGGGCTGGGAGGGGACTGGGCCATACTGGTTTATACTGGGGCGGACTGGGGGCGGCCCCGTCCCCGCGCGGGGGGCGTTCCCAAGTGGAGCCCGAATCCCAAAATCTCGGGGCTTCCCCAGGAGATCCCAAATCCCACCCCAGGGAATTCCCAGGTAATTCCCAGAGATCCCTCTGGGGATCCCCAATCCCATCCCGCCATCTCCCTCCCCCCGTGGGGAGTCCCCGCCCCGCTAATGAGATGCAAATGATCCATTTGCATATTCGACGCCGCGTTTATTTCCCCGGCGCTTTGCTGGGAACAGCCGAGCGACCCGAAACCGGGAATTCTGTCCCCAATTCCCGGGAGCTGCCGCGCCGGGGTGGTGCCGTCGGAATTCCCGGAATTCCCATCCCGGATTTGGGGGTTTGGTGATATCCCAATTCCCGGAATTCCCGGAATTCCCAATCCCGGATTTTGGGATTTGGTGATATCCCAATTCCCGGAATTCCCGGAATTCCTATCCTGGATTTTGGGATTTGGTGATATCACAGTTCCCGGAATTCCTGGAATGCCCAATCCCAGATTTTGGGATTTGGTGATATCACAATTCCCGGAATTCCCGGAATTCCGATCCCGGATTTGGGGATTTGGGGATATCACAGTTCCCGGAATTCCCGGAATTCCCAATCCCGGATTTTGGGATTTGGTGATATCACAATTCCCAGAATTCCCGGAATCCCGATCCCGGATTTTAGGATCTTGGGTCTCCTTGGTGTGGTTGGAATTCCCACAATTCCAATCCTGAATTTTGGGGCCTCCTTTGGTGGCGTCAGAATTCCCAGAATTCCTGGAATTTCAATCCCGGATTTGGGGTCTCCTCGGTGGTGTCGGAATTCCCGGAATTCCCGGAATTCCGATTCCGGATTTTGGGATTTTGCGCCCTGGCAGTGGCATCAGAATTCCCACAATTCCCGGAATTCCGATCCCAGCCGGATCCCTCTGGGATTCCTTTCCCTCCCCCCACGGCGCTTTTGGGATTTTGGGGAATTTCGGCTCCGCTCGAATTCTCTGCAATTCCCGGATTTTTTTTTTTGTTGTTTTTTTGTCCTTCCTTGGATTGTTTGGATCCCCGGACTCCCGAATCCCCCTCGGGGGATTCCCATGGGAATTCCCGGTTCTTCACTTGTGCTCACCTGTCTCACCTGTCCCCACCTGTCCCCACCTGTCCCCACCTGTCCCCACCTGTCCCCACCTGTCTCACCTGTCCTCACCTGTCCCACCTGTCCCCACCTGTCCCCACCTGTCCCCACCTGTCCCCACCTGTCTCACCTGTCCCCACCTGTCCCCACCTGTCCCCACCTGTCCCCACCTGTCTCACCTGTCCCACCTGTCTCACCTGTCCTCACCTGTCCCCACACCTGTCTCACCTGTCCCCCCCTGTGCTCACCTGTCCCCACCTGTCCCCATCCCAGGTGTGACCATGGAGGGGCTGCGGGGCCCTGAGCCCCCCTTTCCCCAGGGGATCCCCCCCCTCGGGGAGGAGGAGGAGGAGGAGGAGGAGCAGCCAGGTGAGGAGGAAGGACCAGGTGAGGAGGAGGAGGAGGAGGAAGGCGCAGCTGAAGAGGCAGGTGATGACGACGACCCAGCCGAAGGAGCAGGTGAGGAGGATCCAGGTGACGATGACGCCCCAGGGGACGAAGAGCAGGACGAGGAGGAGCCGGGTGACCCCTGCACCTCCCGCCGGCCCCGCCTTTACCTGCGACCCCGCCCATCCCCGGAAGAACCGGGCCCCTCCCACCTGCAGCTCCCCTGGAGCCGCCCAGGTGAGCCCGGCCGGGCTAGCCCCGACCCGGAAGACGCCTCACCTGAGCCAGGTGAGGCCGGGCCCGCCCCGGCCTTCGTGCAGCTCATCGACGAGCGCGGCGTCTACTCCACGGCCAAGCTGGTGCTGGGCGGGCGCGCAGGTGCGCCAGGTGCGCCCGACGGCGACGGCGACGGCGACCGGGAAGAACCGTCCGAGGAGACGCCGGCTCACCTGGAGATCCGCCAGGTGATCGTGGCCGAGAAGCCCTTCCAGTGCCCCGTGTGCCACAAGGGCTTCAAGCGCGCCTGGGAGCTGCTGAGCCACGAGGTGGTGCACACCGAGGCGCGGCCCTACACCTGCCACCTGTGCCAGGCCACCTTCAAGCGCCACTCGGACTTCAAGAGCCACGGGCTGGTGCACACGGAGGAGCGGCCGCACAGGTGCGACCTGTGCGGCAAACGCTTCAAGCGCTCCTCCAACCTGCAGGAGCACCGGCGCATCCACAGCGGCGAACGTCCCTTCGCCTGCCCCAGGTGCGCCAAGGGGTTTAAAACGCCCTACGAACGGCAGCGCCACGCCCTGACCCACCTGGCGGCCGAGAAACCTTTCCGGTGCGGCGAGTGCGGCAAAGATTTCCCGGCGGCCGAGGCGCTGCTGCTGCACCGGCGGCAGCGGTGCCGCGACAAGCCGCACGCCTGCGGCGTCTGCGGCAAACGTTTCACCTACGGCCACTCGCTCAAGGTGCACGAGCGCGTGCACACCGGCGACCGGCCCTTCAGGTGCGCGCTCTGCGGCAAGGCCTTCAAGCAGAGCAACGCCCTGGCCTCGCACGAGCGCGTGCACACCGGCGAGCGGCCCTTCGCCTGCCGCACCTGCGGCAAGGCCTTCAAGCAGTCGTCCTACCTGGCCGTCCACCAGCGGGCGCACACGGGCGAGCGGCCGTACGCGTGCGAGGCGTGCGGCAAGGCCTTCGCCCGGCCCTCGCTGCTGCTGCAGCACCGCCGCGTGCACAGCCAGGTGAGGCCGCACCAGTGCGGCCACTGCCACAAGTTCTTCAAGGACCTGGCTTACCTGGCCGTGCACGAGAAGGTGCACACGGGCGAGACGCCCTACAAGTGCGGCGTGTGCGCCAAGGGCTTCGCCCACCCCTCCAACCTGCTGCAGCACCAGCGCGTGCACCGCGACACCTGAGCTGGGGGGGAGGGGGGGGATCGGCCGGGCAGGTGAGGGGGGGGGAGGCGGAGGGAGGGGAGGCTTCGACGGAGCCCCGCCGAGGACGGAGGAGCGGGGGAATGGAGCGAGCGTGAGCGCGGACAGGTGTGCCGGCCGAAAATGTGCTTCGGACCCCAGAAAGGTGCAGCGGAAACACCTGGACTGCGATACCTGAGCCACAGGTGAGGGGGCTCTGCACCTGTGAGCGCGGACAGGTGTGCCGGCCGAAAATGTGCTTCGGACCCCAGAAAGGTGCAGCGGAAACACCTGGACTGTGATACCTGAGCCGCAGGTGAGGGGGCTCTGCACCTGTGAGCGCGGACAGGTGTGCCGGCCGAAAATGTGCTTCGGACCCCAGAAAGGTGCAGAGGAAACACCTGGACTGCGACACCTGAGCCTCAGGTGTGGGGACCCTGAATCTGCACACCTGGGCAGGTGTGGACTCAAAGCTGCAGCTACAACACCTGGACAGTGACACCTGAGCCTCAGGTGAGGGGGCTCTGCACCTGTGAGCGCGGACAGGTGTGCCGGCCGAAAATGTGCTTCGGACCCCAGAAAGGTGCAGCGGAAACACCTGGACTGCGACACCTGAGCTCCAGGTGAGGGCACCATGGAACTGCACACCTGGACAGGTGTGGACTCAAAAAAAGCTGCAGCAGCAACACCTGGACAGTGACACCTGAGCCTCAGGTGAGGGGGCTCTGCACCTGTGAGCGCGGACAGGTGTGCCGGCCGAAAATGTGCTTCGGACCCCAGAAAGGTGCAGCGGAAACACCTGGACTGCGACACCTGAGCCCCAGGTGAGGGCACCAAGGAACTGCACACCTGGACAGGTGTGGACTCAAAAAAAGCTGCAGCAGCAACACCTGGACAGTGACACCTGAGCCCCAGGTGAGGGGGTTCAGCACCTGTGAGCGCGGACAGGTGTGCCGGCCGAAAATGTGCTTCGGACCCCAGAAAGGTGCAGAGGAAACACCTGGACTGCGACACCTGAGCTCCAGGTGAGGGCACCATGGAACTGCACACCTGGACAGGTGTGGACTCAAAAAAAGCTGCAGCAGCAACGCCTGGACAGTGACACCTGAGCCCCGTGGATGAAGCCCCAGGTGTGGGCCTGGAACTGCACACCTGGCCAGGTGCGGGAACCCCCGAGCTGTGACCCAGGACAGGTGTGAGGACCCCGGACAGGTGTGAGGACCCCGGACAGGTGTGGAGCCCAAATCCTGCCACACCTGAGCTGCCACACCCACAGCAGCAACGTCCAGGTGAGGGACCCCTGGCCAGGTGTGGACCCCAAACTGCAACACCTGAGCCACAGGTGAGGGGATCCCGGCCAGGTGTGGACCCCAAACTGCAACACCTGAGCCCCAGGTGAGGGGCCCCAGCACGGCCACACCTGAGCTGTGACGTCATCAACAGCGGCCGAGGAACTGGAGGGGCCCGAAGGTTCACCTGCGGCCAGGTGTGACCCCAGAACTGCCAGGTCTCACCTGAGCCCAGGATGGACTCACCTGGATTTTGGGACTGGCCAGGTGCACACCTGGATGGGGCGGGGCCTTCCCAGGGCCTGGATTTTGTCCCCATTGGATGATGGGACAGGGACAGCTCACCTGAGCACACCTGGGGCTCATCTGAGCTCACCTGGGTTCACCTGAGCACACCTGGGCTCACCTGGGGCTCACCTGAGCTCACCTGGGGCTCACCTGGGCTCACCTGAGCACACCTGGGCACACCTGGGGCTCACCTGGGCTCACCTGGGCACACCTGAGCACATCTGGGCACACCTGGGGCTCACCTGAGCACACCTGGGCTCACCTGGGGCTCACCTGAGCTCACCTGGGGCTCACCTGGGCTCACCTGAGCACACCTGGGCTCACCTGGGGCTCACCTGAGCTCACCTGGGGCTCACCTGGGCTCACCTGAGCACACCTGGGCACACCTGGGGCTCACCTGGGCACACCTGGGGCTCACCTGAGCACATCTGGGCACACCTGGGGCTCACCTGAGCACACCTGGGCTCACCTGGGGCTCACCTGAGCTCACCTAGGGCTCACCTGGGCTCACCTGAGCACACCTGGGCACACCTGGGGCTCACCTGGGCTCACCTGGGGCTCACCTGAGCACATCTGGGACTCACCTGAGCACACATGGGCTCACCTGGGGCTCACCTGGGCTCACCTGAGCACACCTGGGGCTCACCTGGGCACACCTGTCCCACCTTTCGGGCGGTACCTGTAGCGCTGGGGGCGGGGCACACCTGGATTGTTCATTAAAGGATCGTTAATTAATTGGTGACGTCATCGCTGGTCTCACCTGCATCCCACCTGGAGCTTCAGGGGCGGAGTCACCGGGACAGGTGGGGGAGGGGGAGACCCCCAAAATTCGCACCTGGGGGGGGGGGAACCTCCCCAAACACACACCTGGACAGGTGAGGGCCCGAAATCCACACCTGGGGGGCGGGAACCTCCCAAAATCCACACCTGGGGGGCGGGAACCTCCCCAAACGCACACCTGGACAGGTGAGGGCCCGAAATCCACACCTGGGGGGCGGGAACCCCCCCCAAATTCACACCTGGAGGCCCCAGACGCCATTTTTAATTTATTCACCTGCCCAGGTGCGGGAGGGGCACCTGAGACACTCAGGGGCTGCCAGGGAGGGGGCGGGGCAGGGGCCAGGGGAGGGATTCCGGGTGAGCTCCGCCAGGTGAGCTCCGCCAGGTGAGCTCCGCCAGGTGAGCTCAGGGGGCGTCGTCCATCAGCTGCAGCGCCTCGGCATCGCCAGGTGAGGCCCTCCCGGGCAGGTAGATGGCGCTGGAGGCTCTCGGGGCGCCCAGGTGAGCGGGGGACGCACCTGGGGACACACCTGGGGTCACCTGGGGTCACCGGGGGGGGCGGGGTGGGGACGGGACACACCTGGGGCCACCTGGGGACACACCTGGGGTCACCTGGGGTCACCTGGGGGGGGCAGGGTGGGGACGGGACACACCTGGGGACACACCTGGGATCACCTGGGGGGGCGGGGCAGGGCCAGGGCTCACCTGGGACACACCTGGGGTCACCTGGGGGGGGCGGGGCGGGGCCGGGGACTCACCTGGGACACACCTGGGGTCACCTGGGGGGGCGGGGCGGGGCCAGGACTCACCTGGGACACACCTGGGGTCATCTGGGGTCACCTGGGGGGGCGGGGCAGGGCCAGGACTCACCTGGGACACACCTGGGGTCACCTGGGGGGGGCGGGGCGGGGCCGGGGACTCACCTGGGACACACCTGGGGTCACCTGGGGGGGGCGGGGCGGGGCCGGGGACTCACCTGGGACACACCTGGCCCGCAAGGTGAGCCAGAGCAGGGCGCCGCTCAGTGACGTCAGCAGCACCAGCAGCGCCACCAGGTACGCGCAGCTGGGGGCCGCACCTGGGCGGGGACAGGTGAGGGGCTCGGGGGCAGCCTTTACCTGTCCCAGCCTTCTCACCTGTCCCGGCTTTACCTGGCACACCTGGCCTGGCTCGTCTCACCTGTCCTGCTTTCTCTTTCACACCTGTCCCAGCTCTTTCCCTCACCTGGCTTTCACTTCTCTACACCTGGGGCTCACCTGGAGCCCCTCCCCCCCACACCTGTCCCTCACCTGCCGCCCCTCCCCTCGGCCCGCACTCACCTGCCGGCAGGGCGCAGCGCACCTGGGCGGCCCCACCTGTGCAGGAGCCGGGCCCCGCCCCCTGGCGGAGACACTCCAGGAGCTGCGTCTCGGAGCCGTCACAGGTGAGCTCGGCCAGCCACGCCCCCCCCGGCAGGTGCGGCCCCACAGGTGCGCTGAGGGCGGGGCCGCAGCCCAGCTGCCGGCACAGCACCTGCGCCTCGGGCAGCCCCCAGGTGAGGCCGCACACCTGCAGCCAGGTGCGGTTCAGCAGCACCTGCACCTGCCCCGCGCAGGGCCCGGGGCCGCCCTGCAGCCGCACCTGGGGGGGGTCGGCACCTGCCGGGAGGGGAGGGGAGGGTGAGGCGCACCTGGGGACACACCTGGGCACACCTGAGCCCCCCCCAACACACCTGAGTCCTCCCAGACACACCTGAGCCCCCCCAGCCCTCACCTGTCCCCCAAGGACACACCTGAGCCCTCCCCCGGGACACACCTGAGCCCCTCCAGCCCTCACCTGTCCCCCAAGGACACACCTGAGCCCTCCCCCGGGACACACCTGAGCCCCCCCCAGCCCTCACCTGTCCCCCCCGCCCTCACCTGCCCCCCCGGTGCTCACCTGCGCACACCACCCCCGCCTCCTCGCGGTGCCCGCAGCGCTGCCACCCCCAGCCCTGGGGGCGCTCGCACCTGTCCAAGGTGAGCTCCTCACCTGAGCACCGCACCTGCTCCAGCCACACGGGGCCGCTGCCGGGCCCGAAGTGGGCGCGGCCAGGTGCGGCCAGGGCGTGGCCGCAGCCCAGGTGGCGGCAGGTGACCCGGGCCGCCCGCAGGTCCCAGGTGTGGTCGCAGACGCCGGCCCACCTGCCCAGGTGCAGCACCTCCACCCGGCCCGCGCAGCTGTGCGGGCCCCCGGCCAGGCGCACCTGGAAGGGCTCGGCAGGTGAGGGCGTGGCGGGGGTGGCTGCACGGGGCACGGAAAGGACAGGTGAGAGACAGGTGAGGGGCAGGACAGGTGAGAGATGGACAGGTGAGGGGTGGGCAGGTGAGAGATGGACAGGTGAGGGGTGGGCAGGTGAGGGAGGGAAAGATGAGGGATGGACAGGTGCGTGCATATATGGCCAGGTGTGCGCAGGTGAGACACGGAGAGGTGTCCGTGCACTCAGGTGCACTCGCCATGGCACACCTGTCCCTGTCTCACCTGTCCCTGTCTCCCCTGCGCACACCTGTCCCTGTCTCACCTGTCCCTGTTTCACCTGCGCACACCTGTCCGTGTCTCCCCTGCGCACACCTGTTCCTGTCTCACCTGCGCACACCTGTCCGTGTCTCACCTGTCCCTGTCTCCCCTGCGCACACCTGTCCCTGTCTCACCTGTCCCTGTCCCCCCTGCGCACACCTGTCCCTGTCTCACCTGTCCGCACTCACCTGCGCACACCACGCCCGCGTCCTGGCCGTGCCCGCAGGTGTTGCTGCCCCAGGGGGGGGCGGGGCACTGCCCCAGGTGTCTCTCGCTGCCCGCACAGGTGAGCTCGCTCAGCCACACCTGTCCCGAGCCCCGCCCGAACCGCGCCCTGCCCGGAGCCTCCAGCGCCGGCCCGCAGCCCAGCTGGCGGCAAACCACCTGTGGGGACAGGTAACGCACCTGGGTGAGCCCAAACACACCTGAGCGGGCAGGTAAGCGCACCTGAGTGAGTGAAAACACACCTGAGTGACCTAAACCGCACCTGTGTGAGCCCGGGGACACACCTGAGCTCACCTGTCCCCATCCAGGGCCTCGTCTGTCCTCCCTCCCCCCCCCCAGCCTCACCTGAGCACCACCCAACCTCACCTGGCTGCACCTGTGCTCACCTGAGCAGCCCCTCAGGACTCACCTGTCCCGTCCCCCCCTCCCCGTGCTCACCTGTGGCCCGCACTCACCTGGGCGTCCCGCAGGTCCCAGCCGTGCTCACAGACCGTCCCCCAGCGCCCGTCGTGCAGCACCTCCACCCTACCTGCGCACAGGTGAGGCCCGGCCGCCAGCCGCACCTCACCTGAGCTGGAGTTACCTGTGCGGGACGGACGGGTGAGAGAGCGGCGGCAGGCGGAGCTCACCTGAGCTGGAGTTAGCTGCACGCACACCTGGCCTCGTCTGCGCACACCTCTCACCTGTGCGCGCACCTGTCCGTGGCTCTCCTGCGCACACCTGTCCGTGCTCACCTGTGCGCACCTGTCCATGCCTCACCTGAGCACGCAGGCGCTCACCTGCACACACCTGTCCCTGTCTCACCTGTGCACACCTGCCCGTGCCCACCTGATCACACCTGTCCATGTCTCACCTGTCTGCGTCTCACCTGCGCACACCTGTGCGCACCACACCTGTGCACAAGCACCTGTCCATATCTCATCTGCACGCACCTGTCGGTGCTCACCTGCTTGCACCTGTCCACGTCTGACTTGAGCACACCTGTCCACGCCTCACCTGCCCATGTCTCACCTGAGCGCACCTATCCACGTCTCACTTGTCTGCACTCACCTGAGCACACCTGCGCACACCGCACCTGTCAGTGCAGACCCCACCTGAGCACACCTGAGCACACCTGAGCACACCTGAGCACACCTGCGCACACCGCACCTGTCAGCCCTCACCTGTCCACACCTCACCTGTGCACACCACACCTGTCCTCACCTCACCTGCGCACACCACACCTGTCAGCGCACACCTGTCCGCACCTCACCTGCGCACACCACACCTGTCAGTGCAGACCCCACCTGAGCACACCTGAGGACACCTGAGCACACCACACCTGTCAGTGCAGACCCCACCTGAGCACACCTGAACACACCTGTGCACACCTGAGCACACCGCACCTGTCAGTGCAGACCCCACCTGAGCACACCTGAGCACACCTGAGCACACCACACCTGTCAGTGCAGACCCCACCTGAGCACACCTGAGCTCACCTGAGCACACCTGAGCTCACCTGTGCACACCACACCTGTCAGTGCAGACCCCCCCTGAGCACACCTGAGCACACCTGAGCTCACCTATGCACACCTGCGCACACCGCACCTGTCAGCCCGCACCTGTCCACGTCTCACCTGCGCACACCACACCTGTCAGCGCACACCTGTCCTCACCTCACCTGCGCACACCACACCTGTCAGCCCGCACCTGTCCACGCCTCACCTGCGCACACCACACCTGTCCGCGCACACCTGTCCGCGCCTCACCTGCGCACACCACACCTGTCCGCGCACACCTGTCCGCGCCTCACCTGCGCACACCACGCCCGCGTCCTCGCCGTGGTGACAGTTGTGCTGCCCCCAGGGCCGGTGGCCGCACCTGAACAGGTCGGGCTCCTCCCCCGTGCAGGTGACGTCATCGAGCCAGATGGGCCCCGAGCCCCGCCCGTACCTGGCCGCGCCCGGCGCCTCCAGGGCGGGGCCGCAGCCCAGGTGAGCGCAGAGCACCTGAGCCTCGGGCAGCCCCCAGGTGTCGTCGCAGACGGTTCCCCACAGGTGCTGGTGCTGCACCTCCACCCGCCCCGCGCACCTGTCGGGGGCACCTGAGAGACGCACCTGGGGCACGGCCGGCAGCCCCGAGCCTGCGGCGGGACGGGGGGGTTACCTGGGGGCTCACCTGGGGCCAGGTGGGGGACAGGTGAGAGGGGAGGGACAGGTGTGGGAGAGCTGTGCCTCAGGTGAGCCCCAGGTGTGCCCAGGTGCGCCCTCCCCCCTCACCTGGCCCCTCCAGGTCCCTCCCCCCATCCAGGTGAGCTCACCTGTCCGCACTCACCTGAGCAGATGGCGCTGGCGTCCTCCACGTGGTTACAGGTGTGCTGTCCCCAGGGCCGGGCGGGGCACTCGGCCAGGTGAGCCTCGGTGCCGACGCACCTGAGCCCGTCCAGCCAGATGGGCCCCGCCCCCTCCCCGAACTGCGCCGCCCCCGGCGCCCAGAGGGCGTGGCCGCAGCGCACCTGGCGGCAGGTGACCTGCGCGTCCCGCAGCTCCCAGGAGTCGTCGCACACCGTGCCCCACCTGCCCGCGTGGAACACCTCGACACGCCCCGCGCACCTGTGCGGGCCCCCGGCCAGCCGCACCTGGCCCTCCTGGGGCTCACCTGGGCACCGCCACGCACAGGTGAGCTCACCTGGGCACCCGCACACACAGGTGAGCTCACCTGGCCCTCCTGGGGCTCACCTGGGCACCGACACGCACAGGTGAGCTCACCTGGCCCTCCTGGGGCTCACCTGGGCACCGACACGCACAGGTGAGCTCACCTGGGCACCCGCACACACAGGTGAGCTCACCTGGGGGCGTCAGGGACTCACCTGAGGGTTCCAGGGTCGCCCCTGCGGGCGGCAGGGTCACAGCTGGGGGCACACCTGGAGCACGGGACACGGACAGGTGAGCTCACCTGGGCGGGGCTCAGCACCTTGGCCAGGTGTGGGCGCTGTTCACCGGCCCCGCCTCACCTGGGGACACCTGGGGCTCACCTGGGAGTGTTGGGGTCACACCTGCGTGCACTGGGGTCGCATTTGACGGGGCCAGGGCCTCACCTGGCCGGGGCACGGCCTCACCTGACAATCAAAGCGTGGGCAGGTGAGCTCACCTGGCCGGTGGCCCAGGTGTGCCCAGGGGTGTCCCCAGGTAACCCTCACGTGGTCACAGGTAAGCCCAGGTGTGACCCCAGGCGCGTCCCGGGTGTGCTCCACCCGCGCAGGTGACTCACCTGGCCCTGGCCCGGACCTCTCAGGGCTCACCTGCGCAGGTGCGCGGACTCACCTGGCCGCGCACAGGTGACGGCGGCGTGCGGGCAGTAGGGGGCGCCCCACACCTTCACCTGGCACTCCAGCAGGTTCCCCTCGCCGCCCGCGCACCTGAGCGACTCCACCCAGGTGAGCTCCTCCCTGCCGACGCTCACCTGGGCGGTGCGCAGGGCGGGGCCGCAGCCCAGGTAGCGGCAGGTGACGTCAGCGGCGGGCAGGGCCCAGGTGAGGGCGCAGACCCCGCCCCAGCGCCCCTCGTGCAACACCTGGACGCGACCGGCGCACCTGTGCGCGCCGCCGGCCAGGCGCAGGTGAGTCAGGTCAGCCAGGCCAGAACCTGCCGGGCGGCGGGGGACAGGTGAGACAGGTGGGGACAGGTGAGACAGGTGAGACAGGTGGGGACAGGTGAGACAGGTGGGGACAGGTGGGGACAGGTGAGACAGGTGAGACAGGTGAGACAGGTGAGACAGGTGAGACAGGTGGGGACAGGTGGGGACAGGTGAGACAGGTGAGACAGGTGGGGACAGGTGAGACAGGTGGGGACAGGTGAGACAGGTGGGGACAGGTGGGACAGGTGAGACAGGTGAGACAGGTGGGGACAGGTGGAACAGGTGAGACAGGTGGGGACAGGTGAGACAGGTGGGGACAGGTGAGACAGGTGAGCACAGGTGGGGACAGGTGAGACAGGTGGGGACAGGTGGGGACAGGTGAGACAGGTGGGGACAGGTGGGGACAGGTGGGGACAGGTGAGACAGGTGGGGACAGGTGAGGACAGGTGGGGACAGGTGAGACAGGTGGAGACAGGTGGGACAGGTGAGACAGGTGAGCACAGGTGGGGACAGGTGGGGACAGGTGAGACAGGTGGGGACAGGTGGGGACAGGTGGGGACAGGTGGGGACAGGTAAGGACAGATGAGGACAGGTGGAAACAGGTGAGGACAGGTGAGGGGGGAACAGGTGAGAGGCTTTACTCACAGCCCGCCTGGCCCTCACCTGGCTCACCTGTCCCTCACCTGTCCCTCACCTGTCCCCACCTGTCCCCGGCCCCTCACCTGCGCACACCACTCCGGCGTCCTCGCTGTGCTCGCAGGTGTGCACGCCCCAGCCCTTGTGGCGGCACTCGGAGGGTGCCCCCTCCTCACCTGTGCAGGTGAGCCCGTCCAGCCACACGGGGCCGAGGCCGGGCCCGAAGCGGGCGCGGGGCGGGGCGGCGATCACCTGGCCGCAGCCCAGGTACCGGCACACCACGGCGGCCGCCGGGAACGCCCAGGTGTCGTCGCACACCGTGCCCCACCTGCCCAGGTGCAGCACCTCCACGCGGCCCGCGCACCTGTGCGGGCCGTCCGCCAGGCGCACCTGGGGGGGCGTGGCCAGCGCGGAGCCTGGGGGCGGGACAGGTGAGGGCGGGAGGGGTTACAGGTGAGGGAGGGCTCAGGTAACGGCCCAGGTGTGACCTGGGGGGCGGTTGGGGAGGGGTTACAGGTGTGACCCGGGCAGGTGAGGGAGGGCTCAGGTGAGGGGAGGGGTTACAGGTGTGACCCGGGCAGGTGAGGGGCGCGCCCAGGAGTTACCTGGGGAGAGGCTACCTGAACGGGACAGGTGAGGGTGGAGTCAGGTGGGGTGGGGGCGGGCCCAGGTGTGACGTGGCCAGGTGAGGTTCCCACGCCTACCTGAGCACCCCCCCCCCCCCGGTGCCACCTGCCCAGGTGAGGCTGACGTCACAGCCCCAGCACCCCCCCTCCCACAGGTGAGGATGACGTCACACCCACCTGAACACGTCACGTTGGCCACGCCCCCCCGGCCACAGGTGCGCTCCCGCCAGGGCCCCACCCTGCACTGCCGCAGGTCGCTCTCGGTGCCTTTGCAGCTCACCTGCTCCAGCCACACCTGCCCAGGTGCGTCCCCAGGTGCGTCCCCAGGTGCGCCCCCAGGTGCGTCCCCGGGTGCGCCCCCAGGTGCGGCGGTGGGCGGGGCATCCAGCGGCGTCCCACAGCCCAGGTCCCTGCAGACCACCTGAGCCTCGGGCGGGCCCCAGGTGTGCCCGCAGAGCCCGGCCCACCTGCCCAGGTGCAGCAGCTCCACCCTCCCCTCGCAGCGGTGCCGGCCCCCGGCCAGGCGCAGGTGAGGCGGCTCCGGCTCCAGGGAGTCTGAAACACCTGAGCTGGTCAGGACAGGTAACCCGGGCACGGACAGGTAACCCCCGGGTAACCCCGGGGACACGCAGGTAACCCCCAGGTAACCCCCAGGTAACCCCGGGGACACGCAGGTAACCCCCAGGTAACCCCCAGGTAACCCCCAGGTAACCCCCAGGTAACCCCGGGGACACACAGGTGTTCCTTGGTTGGGGCACCTGCGCACACCTGTCTTTCCCCACACACCTGTCCATGCTCACCTGTGCACACCTGTCCGTGTCTCACCTGCGCACACCTGTCCCTGTCTCACCTGCGCACAGCTGTCCCTGTCTCACCTGTGCACACCTGTCCGTGTCTCACCTGCGCACACCTGTCCCTGTCTCACCTGCGCACAGCTGTCCCTGTCTCACCTGTGCACACCTGTCCCTGTCTCACCTGCGCACAGCTGTCCCTGTCTCCCCTGTCCACACCTGTCCCTGTCTCCCCTGCGCACACCTGTCCCTGTCTCACCTGCGCACACCTGTCCCTGTCTCACCTGCGCACACCTGTCCCTGTCTCACCTGCGCACACCTGTCCCTGTCTCACCTGCACACACCTGTCCGTGTCTCACCTGCGCACACGGCCCCGGCGTCCTCCCCGTGGTAACAGTCGTTGCGGCCCCAGGTGCGGGCGGGGCACTCGGCCAGGTGAGCCTCGCTCCCGGTGCAGTTGGTCTCGTCCAACCAGATCACACCTGAGCCCCGCCCGAACTGCGCCGCCCCCGGCGCCCAGAGGGCGTGGCCGCAGCGCACCTGGCGGCAGGTGACCTGCGCGTCCCGCAGCTCCCAGGAGTCGTCGCACACCGTGCCCCACCTGCCCGCGTGGAACACCTCGACACGCCCCGCGCACCTGTGCGGGCCCCCGGCCAGCCGCACCTGGCCCTCCTGGGGCTCACCTGGGCACCGACACGCACAGGTGAGCTCACCTGGCCCACCTGGGGCTCACCTGGGCACCCGCACACACAGGTGAGCTCACCTGGCCCTCCTGGGGCTCACCTGGGCACCCGCACACACAGGTGAGCTCACCTGGCCCACCTGGGGCTCACCTGGGCACCCGCACACACAGGTGAGCTCACCTGGGCACCCGCACACACAGGTGAGCTCACCTGGCCCTCCTGGGGCTCACCTGGTCACCGCACACACAGGTGAGCTCACCTGGGCTCCAGGGCTCACCTGGGGGTGTCAGGGACTCACCTGAGGCTGTCGGGGTGGCACCTGAGGGCAGCACGGCCTCACCTGGAGGCACACCTGGAGCACGGGACACGGACAGGTGAGCTCACCTGGGCGGGTGTGAGGGGGCACCTGGGGGGGCTCAGGTGAGGCAGAAACACCTGAGGGGACGCTGGGACCACACCTGGGCGAGGCTCAGGTGTGAGGAGGTGTCGGGGCCTCACCTGGGCAGGTGCTGAGCCCCGCCCCGGGGACAGATGCGCCACAGGTGTGTCCCCAGGTAACGTCACCTGCACACAGCTGTGGCTGTGCCACCCCCTCACCTGGGCGCACCTGTCTACGCTCACCTGGGCCCAGCTGGACTCACCTGCACACAGCGCACCTGTGGGAAAGAGAGAGGACAGGTGAGGACAGGTGAGGACAGGTGGGACAGGTGAGACAGGTGAGGGGAGTTAGGGAACGGGGGAAAGGAGGGAAAATGGGGAAAAAATTGGGGAAAATTGGGAAATTTGGGGAAAATTGGGAAAAATTGGGAAAAAGGGGAAATTTGGGGAAAAAGGGGAAATTTGGGGAAAATTGGGAAAAAGGGGAAAATTGGAAAAAAGGGGAAAATTGGAAAAAAGGGGGAAATTGGGAAAAAAGAGGGCGGAAAAGGGGGGAAATGGGGAAAAAAGGTGAAAATGGGGAAAATAAGGGAAAAGGATGAGAAAAATTGGGGAAAATGGGAAAAACGAGGGGAAAAAATGAAGAATGGAAAAAATGCCGGAGACGTGGGGGAAGGGAGGAGAAAAAAATGGGAAAAATCCAGGAAAATGGGGAAAAATGGGGAAAAATGGGGGAAAATGGGGGAAAATGGGGGAAAATGGGGAAAAATGGGGGAAAATGGGGAAAATGGGGGAAAACGGGGAAAAATGGGGGAAAATGGGGAAAAATGGGGGAAAAATGGGGAAAAATGGGGGAAAATGGGGAAAAATGGGGAAAAATGGGGGGAAATGGGGAAAAATGGGGGAAAATGGGGGGAAATGGGGAAAAATGGGGGAAAATGGGGGAAAATGGGGAAAAATGGGGAAAAATGGGGAAAAATGGGGAAAAAATGGGGAAAAATGGGGAAAATAGGGAAAAATGGGGAAAAATGGGGGAAAATGGGGAAAAATGGGGGAAATGGGGGAAATGGGGAAAATGGGGGAAAATGGGGAAAAATGGGGAAAAATGGGGGGAAAGGGAAGGGGGGGGAGGGGAAACCCAGGGAATTCTGGGGAAAAATTGGGAAAAATCGGGACAGGCCGAAGGTCGGCCCCGGTGGCGCAATCCCGGGAATGCGGAACGAGCCAAAATCCCGGAATTCGCCCCCAAAAAATCGATTGGGGCTCCAAAGGGCGAGGCCGCCTCGGGATTCCCGGAAAAAAAGGGGCGGGAATGGGGGAAGATCCCGGATTTTGGGGAGGGGGGGGGAGGGGCTGGGAACGGGCCGGGGGGGATTGAGGGATTTGGGGAGAAATCCGGGATTTTTGGGAATAAAAAAAAAAAAAAAGAGGATTTTGGGGGGGGGAATCCCGGGATTTTGGGGGGAAAATCCTGGAATTTTGGGAGAAAAATCCTGGAATTTTGGGGGGAAATCCCGGAATTTTGGGGGGAAATCCCGGGATTTTGGGAGAAAAATCCTGGAATTTTGGGGGGAAAATCCCGGAATTTTGGGGGGAAAATCCCGGAATTTGGGGATCGGATCCAAACTTTGGGGCGGAATCCCCCGATTTTGGGATGGGAGAATCCCGTGGTTTGGGCGCCGAATCTCCATTCCGGGGGAAACCTGACGGGTTTCGGGAAATTCCCTCAATTGGGGGGAAAATCTCTCGATTTTTGGGGGAAAATCTCATGATTTGGGGAAAAAAATTAAAAAGTGTCAGTTTTGATGTGAAATTCCCGGTTTGGGGCAAAAAATGCCGGTTTGGGGGCAAAAAATGCCGATTTTGGGCAAAAAATGCCGATTTTGGGCAAAAAATGTCGGTTTTGGGCAAAAAATGTCGGTTTTGGGCAAAAAATGCCGATTTTGGGCAAAAAATGCCGATTTTGGGGCAAAAAATGCCGATTTTGGGGCAAAAAATGCCGATTTTGGGCAAAAAATGCCGATTTTGGGGCAAAAAATGCCGGTTGTGGGGCAAAAAAAGCCGATTTCGGGGCAAAAAATGCCGATTTCGGGGCAAAAAATGCCGGTTTTGGGCAAAAAATGCCGATTTCGGGGCCAACCGCAGGGATTTGGGGGCAAAAGCGGCTCAAATTTGGACCAAAATCCCACCGGGTTTTTTGGGATAAAACCCCTCAAATTTTTGGGATGAAATCCCTCGTTTTTTTGGGGATAAAACCCTTCAGTTTTGGACCCAAATTCCTCGATTTTCGGGGATAAAATCCCTCAGATTTTTGGGATAGAATCCCTCCATTTCAGCCCCAAATCCCGCTTTATTTTTTTTAATTTTATTTTTTAAACAAAATCCCTCAGTTTTAGGGGATAAAATCCCTCAATTTCCAGCCCCAAATCCCTCAAAAAATTTGGGAATAAAATCCCTCAATTTCAGCTCCAAATCCCTGAAATTTTGGGCTAAAATCCCGGAATTTTGGGGATAAAAATTCCTCAATTTCCAGCCCCAAATCCCTGAAATTTTGGGCTAAAATCCCGGAATTTTGGGGATAAACAATCCTCAATTTCCAGCCCCAAATCCCTGAAATTTTGGGCTAAAATCCCGGAATTTTGGGGATAAAAAATCCTCAATTTCCAGCCCCAAATCCCTGAAATTTTGGGCTAAAATCCCGGAATTTTGGGGATAAAAAATCCTCATTTTCCAGCCCCAAATCCCTGAAATTTTGGGCTAAAATCCCGGAATTTTGGGGATAAAAATTCCTCAATTTCCAGCCCCAAATCCCTGAAATTTTGGGCTAAAATCCCGGAATTTTGGGGATGGAAGCTCCCGGATTTTTTTGGAATCACCCCCCCCCCCCCCCCCCAGTTTCGGTCCCAAATCCCGGGAATTTTTTTGGGGATAAAATCCCGGAATTTCCGCCCCGAGTCTCGCGGGGGTTTTTTTTGGGGCGAAACCGCCCAAATTTCGGGATGACCCCCCCCCCGCCCCCTCCCCGATGACGTCACTCACCGCCCAGGTGGAGCAGCCCCAGGAGCCGCCAGGTGAGTCCCAGCCCCCCCCGGGCACACCTGGAGCCCCCGAGCGCACCTGGAGCCGCCATGGCCCCACAGGTGACCTCAGGTGACCCCGCCCCTCCCCCACCGGTGACCCCAAAGGGGGGGGGAGGGGAGGGGGGAGGGGCGCGGGTGACGTCACAGCCGCGCCAGGAAAACGCGGGGAACGGCCGGGCCGGGAGGCGGCAGCGCAGGTGAAGCGCACCTGGGGGGGGGGGGAGGGGAGGGGGGTCACCTGGGGGGGGGACAACACACCTGGGGGGTCACCTGGGCACGGAAACACCTGGGGGGGTCAGCTGGGGGGGGAACAACACACCTGGGGGGGGTCACACCTGGTCATGGACTCACCTGGGGGCGGCACACCTGGCGGGGACACACCTGGGGTTGGGAAACACCTGGGGGGCTCAGGTGTGGGGGGACCCTCACCTGTCCTGCTCTCTCACCTGTGCCCCAGGTCAGCCTCAGTCCGGAGATCTCACCTGGCCGGGCCGCACCTTCTCACCTGTGCCTGAGCTCACCTGTGAACACCTGAACTCACCTGCCATGAGGATTTGGGGTCCCCTTTACCTGCCGGCTCACCTGGGGCTGCTGCTGCACCTGTGGCTCTGCGGTGAGTCCCCGGGCGGGGACAGGTGAGGGGGGGGGATGGGACAGGTGAGGTGGGGCCGCTGAACAGCGCCCACACCTGGCCGAGGTGCTGAGCCCCGCCCAGGTGAGCTCACCTGTCCGTGTCCCGTGCTCCAGGCGTGCCCCCAGGTGAGGCCGTGTTGCCCTCAGGTGCCACCCCGACAGCCTCAGGTGAGTCCCTGACACCCCCAGGTGAGCCCTGGAGCCCAGGTGAGCTCACCTGTGTGTGCGGTGCCCAGGTGAGCTCACCTGTGTGTGCGGTGCCCAGGTGAGCTCACCTGTGTGTGCGGTGCCCAGGTGAGCCCCAGGAGGGCCAGGTGAGCTCACCTGTGTGTGCGGTGCCCAGGTGAGCTCACCTGTGCGTGTCGGTGCCCAGGTGAGCCCCAGGAGGGCCAGGTGAGCTCACCTGTGTGTGCGGTGCCCAGGTGAGCTCACCTGTGCGTGTCGGTGCCCAGGTGAGCCCCAGGAGGGCCAGGTGAGCTCACCTGTGTGTGCGGGTGCCCAGGTGAGCTCACCTGTGCGTGTCGGTGCCCAGGTGAGCCCCAGGAGGGCCAGGTGCGGCTGGCCGGGGGCCCGCACAGGTGCGCGGGGCGTGTCGAGGTGTTCCACGCGGGCAGGTGGGGCACGGTGTGCGACGACTCCTGGGAGCTGCGGGACGCGCAGGTCACCTGCCGCCAGGTGCGCTGCGGCCCCGCCCTGGCGCTGGCGGGCACAGGTGAGTTCGGGCCAGGTGAGGGCCCCATCTGGCTGGACGAGGTCACCTGTCAGGGCTCGGAGGCGGCGCTGGAGCTTTGCCCCGCCCACACCTGGGGCCAACACAACTGTCACCACGGCGAGGACGCAGGTGTGGTGTGCGCAGGTGAGTGCGGGTGAGCAGGGACAGGTGAGATATGAGCAGGTGTGTGCGGGTGTGCACAGGTATGGGCAGGTGAGTGCGGGTGAGCAGGGACAGGTGTGCGCAGGTGAGCAGGGACAGGTGTGCGCGGCCAGGTGAGACACGCTCAGGTGTGCCGGCTGTGCCACTCCCATCTCTCCCCCTCCCCCACAGGTGCTGATCCCTCGCTGCATCCCCAGGTAACAACCGCAGGTGAACCCCCAGGTAAAGCCCCAGGTGGGGATGCCCAGGTGTGGCCCAGGTGTGTCCACAGGTAAATCCCCAGGTGTACCCGCAGGTGAACTCCCAGGCGGTCACCCAGGTGAGCTCACAGGTGGACACTGAGGCACAGCTGAAGGTGAGGCCCCAGGTGTGTCCCCAGGTGCCCCCAGGTGTGTCCCCAGGTGCCCCCAGGTGAGCCCAGGTGTGTCCGCAGGTGCGGCTGGTGAACGGCTCCTCCAGGTGCGTGGGCAGGGTGGAGGTGCTGCACGGGCGCAGGTGGGGCACGGTCTGCGACGACACCTGGGACATGGCGGACGCGCAGGTGAGCTGGGACACAGCTGGGACACAGCTGGGGACACCTGGGGACACCTGGGGACACCTGGGACACCTGGGACACACCTGGGGACACCTGGGGACACCTGGGATACACCTGGGACACCTGGGACACACCTGGGACACACCTGGGGACACCTGGGGACACCTGGGACACACCTGGGGACACCTGGGGACACCTGGGGACACCTGGGACACACCTGGGGACACACCTGGGGACACCTGGGACACACCTGGGGACACCTGGGACACACCTGGGGACACACCTGGGGACACCTGGGACACACCTGGGGACACACCTGGGACACACCTGGGGACACCTGGGGACACACCTGGGGACACCTGGGGACACACCTGGGGACACCTGGGGACACACCTGGGGACACCTGGGACACACCTGGGGACACCTGGGACACACCTGGGGACACACCTGGGGACACCTGGGGACACCTGGGACACACCTGGGGACACCTGGGGACACCTGGGGATACACCTGGGACACACCTGGGACACACCTGGGACACACCTGGGGACACCTGGGGACACACCTGGGGACACCTGGGGACACACCTGGGGACACCTGGGACACCTGGAGATACACCTGGGACACACCTGGGACACACCTGGGACACACCTGGGGACACCTGGGACACCTGGGGATACACCTGGGACACACCTGGGGACACCTGGGGACACACCTGGGGACACCTGGGCTGGGCTGACACCTGTCCCCACACCTGTGGCAGGTGATCTGCCGGTACCTGGGCTGCGGCACCGCCCTGGCCGCCCCCGGCCACGCCCACTTCGGGCAGGGCCCGGACCCGATCTGGCTGGACGGGACGCACTGCACAGGTGAGGAGCTCACCTTGACGCAGTGTCACCTGCACACCTGGGGGGAGCACAACTGCGGCCACAGAGAGGACGCCGGCGTCGTCTGCTCAGGTGAGCCCCAGGTGGGACAGGTGGGCTCAGGTGGGGCTCAGGTGAGCCCCAGGCGGGACAGGTGGGCTCAGGTGGGGCTCAGGTGAGCCCCAGGTGGGACAGGTGGGCTCAGGTGGGGCTCAGGTGAGCCCCAGGTGGGACAGGTGGGCTCAGGTGGGGCTCAGGTGAGCCCCAGGTGGGACAGGTGGGCTCAGGTGGGGCTCAGGTGAGCCCCAGGCGGGACAGGTGGGCTCAGGTGTGGCTCAGGTGAGCCCCAGGCGGGACAGGTGGGCTCAGGTGTGGCTCAGGTGAGAGCCACTGATGGAGCAGGTGCGCTCAGGTAACAGGTGAGCTCTGGAGGTTAAAGGCAGGTGTGCCCAGGTGTGCTCAGGTGTTCCTTGGGGAGCTCAGGTGTGGTTGAAGGGGGAGGACAGGTGAGGGCCTGGAGGCCTCAGGTGTGTCCGGGAGGTGTCAGGTGGGTTCTGGCAGACCCCGGGTGCTCCCAGGTGCGCCCAGGTGTGTCCCCAGGTGTATCCAGGTGTGTCCCCAGGTGCGCCCAGGTGTGTCCCCAGGTGCGCCTCACCCTCCCCTCCCCTCCCGGCAGGTGCCGACCCCCCCCAGGTGCGGCTGCAGGGCGGCCCCGGGCCCTGCGCGGGGCAGGTGCAGGTGCTGCTGAACCGCACCTGGCTGCAGGTGTGCGGCCTCACCTGGGGGCTGCCCGAGGCGCAGGTGCTGTGCCGGCAGCTGGGCTGCGGCCCCGCCCTCAGCGCACCTGTGGGGCCGCACCTGCCGGGGGGGGGCGTGGCTGGCCGAGCTCACCTGTCGGGGCACCGAGGAGCTGCTGCTCGAGTGCCGAGGGCTGCGCGCAGGTACCTGCCGCTCAGGTGCGGCCGCCGCCGTGGCCTGTGAGGAGCTGCCAGGTGAGTGCGGGGCTCACCTGGCCTCACCTGTCCCGAAGTGTTCTCACCTGTCCACCTCGCCTGGCTCACCTGTTCTCCTCATCTCTCCTGTCCCATTTTCCCTCACCTGTCCCCACCTGTGCACGCCTGTCGCACCTGTCCATTCCTTACCTGTCGCACCTGTCCATACCCCGCCTGTCTCACCTGTCCATATCTCACCTGTCCCACTTGTCTCACCTGTCCATCCCTCACCTGTCTCACCTGTTTCACGTGTCTCACCTGTCTCACCTGTCCATATCTCACCTGTCCATCCCTCCCCTGTCTCACCTGTCCATACCTTGCCTGTCTCACCTGTCTGTGTCTCACCTGTCTGTGTCTCACCTGTCTGTGTCTCACCTGTCCGTGTCTCACCTGTCCATCCCTCACCTGTCCATGTCTCACCTGTCCTTGTCTCACCTGTCCGTGTCTCACCTGTCCATCCCTCACCTGTCCATGTCTCACCTGTCCATGTCTCACCTGTCCATGTCTCACCTGTCCATGTCTCACCTGTCCATGTCTCACCTGTCCGTGTCTCACCTGTCCGTGTCTCACCTGTCGCAGCCCTGCCCAGCTCGTGCTCGGTGCTGGAGGTGCTGCTGGGGCTGTGGGCGGGGCTCTGCGGGGCCCTGCTGGGCCTTTACCTGTGCGCCAGGTGTGCCCCCCACCGCCGGGCCTGGCGCCCAACAGGTACGGCCGGGACCCCAAAATATCCCAAAACTGCCCCAAAGCCCCCAGGTGACCCCGAAACCCCCCAGGTGACCCCAAAACCCCTCAGGTGACCCCGAAACCCCCCAGGTGACCCCAAAACCCCTCAGGTGACCCCAAACCCCCCAGGTGACCCCAAAACCCCCCAGGTGACCCCAAACCCCCCAGGTGACCCCAAAACCCCTCAGGTGACCCCAAAACCCCTCAGGTGACCCCGAAACCCCCCAGGTGACCCCAAAACCCCCCCCAGATCCCCCCCCAGGACCCCCCAAAATCCTTGGGGGGTCTTGGGGGGGTCCGGGGGGTCTTGGGGGGTCCCGGGGGTTCCTTGGGGGGGTCCCGGGGGGTCTTTGGGGGGTCCGGGGGGTCTTTGGGGGGTCCGGGGGTTCCTTGGGGGGGTCCCGGGGGGTCCCGGGGGGTCCGGGGGTTCCTTGGGGGGGTCTTGGGGGGTCTTTGGGGGGTCCGGGGGGTCTTTGGGGGGTCCCGGGGGGTCTTTGGGGGGTCCCGGGGGTCGGGAAGGTTTTGGGGACCCCCCAAATCCCCCCCCCCTTATTCCCCCCTCCGTTCCATTTCCCAGGGGAGCCGCTGCTGCCTGAGGAGCCCCCGAGCTCACCTGAGCCGTAGGAACCTGGGCCAGCCCCGGAACACCTCGGAGTCACCTTGAAACAGCCCCCCCAAACCAGTCCAGACCGGTCCGGACCAATAAAACCCCGTACAAACCAGCACAAACCAGCACAAACCAGTACAAACCAGCACAAACCAGTACAAACCAGTACAAACCAGTGCAAACCACTCAAGGCCCGTAGAACGGGCGCGGGACTACGTTACCCAGCGTGCCCCGCGCGCGCTTCCGGAGGGGAAAGGGAGGCGTGGCCTGGCTGGAGGGGGAGGCGTGTCCTGATTGGCGGCGGCGAAGGCGGGAAGCAGGAGGGGGGCGCGGCCTGGTGAGGCGGAGGGGGCGTGGCCTCGTCAGGCGGCGCGGCCCGGGCGTTGCGCGGCGGCGGCGGCGGCGCCGGGCCCGGTCCTGTCCCGGTTCTGTCCCGGTTCTGTCCCGGTTCTGTCCCGGTTCCGGCCCCGGCGGAGCCTCCGCCAGCCCGGCAGGTGAGCGGGGAGCGGGCCACGAGGAGGAGGAAGAGGAGGAGGAGGAGGAAGCGGCGGGGCCTGGAGGAGGCGGGGCCTGCAGCGGCTGAGGGCAAAGGGGCGGGGCCTGAGGGCGGAGAGAGGCGAGGCCTATGGGGAAGGGCGGGGCTTATGGCGGCCCTGGTCACGCCCCCGGTTTGGCCACGCCCCCTCATCTGGGGTTTGGGATCCCACCTGCACACCTGGGGTGGGTCTGGGCTCTCACCTGTCCCCATGTGCACACCTGGGGTGGGTCTGGGCTCTCACCTGTCCCCATGTGCACACCTGGGGTGGGTCAGGGCTCTCACCTGTCCCCATGTGCACACCTGGGGTGGGTCAGGGCTCTCACCTGTCCCCATGTGCACACCTGGGGTGGGTCAGGGCTCTCACCTGTCCCTGTGTACACACCTGGGGTGGGTCTGGGCTCTCACCTGTCCCCGTGTGCACACCTGGGGTGGGTCAGGGCTCTCACCTGTCCCCGTGTACACACCTGGGTCGGGTCTGGGCTCTCACCTGTCCCCGTGTACACACCTGGGGTGGGTCTGGGCTCTCACCTGTCCCCGTGTGCACACCTGGGGTGGGTCTGGGGTCTCACCTGTCCCCATGTACACACCTGGGGTGGGTCTGGGCTCTCACCTGTCCCCGTGTACACACCTGGGGTGGGTCTGGGCTCTCACCTGTCCCCATGTACACACCTGGGGTGGGTCAGGGCTCTCACCTGTCCCCGTGTACACACCTGGGTCGGGTCTGGGCTCTCACCTGTCCCCGTGTACACACCTGGGGTGGGTCTGGGCTCTCACCTGTCCCCGTGTGCACACCTGGGGTGGGTCTGGGGTCTCACCTGTCCCCATGTACACACCTGGGGTGGGTCTGGGCTCTCACCTGTCCCCGTGTACACACCTGGGGTGGGTCTGGGCTCTCACCTGTCCCCATGTACACACCTGGGGTGGGTCAGGGCTCTCACCTGTCCCCGTGTACACACCTGGGGTGGGTCTGGGCTCTCACCTGTCCCCATGTGCACACCTGGGGTGGGTCAGGGGTCTCACCTGTCCCCATGTGCACACCTGGGGTGGGTCAGGGCTCTCACCTGTCCCTGTGTACACACCTGGGGTGGGCCTGGCCTCTCACCTGTCCCCATGTACACACCTGGGGTGGGTCTGGGCTCTCACCTGTCCCCTTGTACACACCTGGGGTGGGTCTGGGCTCTCACCTGTCCCCATGTACACACCTGGGGTGGGTCTGGGCTCTCACCTGTCCCCGTGTACACACCTGGGGTGGGTCAGGGCTCTCACCTGTCCCCGTGTACACACCTGGGGTGGGTCTGGGCTCTCACCTGTCCCCGTGTACACACCTGGGGTGGGTCAGGGCTCTCACCTGTCCCCAGGTACACACCTGGGGTGGGTCAGGGCTCTCACCTGTCCCTGTGTACACACCTGGGGTGGGCCTGGCCTCTCACCTGTCCCCATGTGCACACCTGGGGTGGGTCTGGGCTCTCACCTGTCTCAGGTGCGGGCTCTCACCCGCCCCGCGTCCCCCTCAGGTGCGGCCATGGCGGGCACAGCGCCCCCCGCAGGCGGCCCCGAGCCGCCCTTCACCTGCCGGGAGTGCGGCAAGTCCTTCCGCTGGTCGTCGCGCCTGGCGCATCACCTGCGCAGCCACACAGGTGAGCGGCCCTACAAGTGCCCCGAGTGCCCCAAGGCCTTCAAGGGCTCCTCCGCCCTCCTCTACCACCTGCGGGGCCACACAGGTGAGCGCCCCTACACCTGCTCCACCTGCGGGAAGAGCTTCAAGCGCTCGTCGCTCCTGCAGACTCACCTGCGCGTGCACACGGGGCTGCGCGCCTTCAGGTGCGCCCAGTGCGGCCTGACCTTCAAGTGGGCGTCGCACTACCAGTACCACCTGCGGCAGCACTCAGGTGAGCGGCCCTACCGCTGCCCCACCTGCCCCAAGGCCTTCAAGAACTCCTCCAGCCTGCGGCGCCACCGCCACACGCACACAGGTGAGCGGCCGCACACCTGCGCCACCTGCGGGAAGGGCTTCGCCCAGGCGGCCAACCTGCGGCAGCACCTGCGCGTGCACACGGGCGAGCGGCCCTACACCTGCGGCACCTGCGGCAAGAGCTTCACGCACTCGTCCAACCTGCACCTGCACCGGCGCACGCACGGCCCCGCCCCGCAGTGCCCCGCCTGCGCCGCGCCCTTGGCCTCGCACGCCTGCCTGCGGCAGCACCTGCAGGGCCCCGCCCCCGCCGGCCCCGCCCCCGCCTCACCTGAGCCGCTCTGGAGGCCGCTGGGGGTCACCTGCGCCGAGCCAGAGGGGCCGGGCGCGGCCGCGCCCCCGGCCGCGCCCCACCGCTGCCTCACCTGCGGCAAGAGCTTCAAGAACGGCTCGGGGCTGGCGCGGCACCTGCCCGGCCACCAGCGGCCCAGGTGCGCGGCCGCCCCCAGAGCCCCGCCCCAGCCGGCCACGCCCCCGCCGGGTGAACCCGCCGCCCCGCCCCCGGCCACGCCCCCCGAGCGGCCGTACAGGTGCGGCGAGTGCGGCAAAGCCTTCAAAGGCTCCTCGGGGCTGCGCTACCACCTGCGCGACCACACAGGTGAGCGCCCCTACACCTGCTCCACCTGCGGGAAGAGCTTCAAGCGCTCGTCGCTCCTGCAGACTCACCTGCGCGTGCACACGGGGCTGCGCGCCTTCAGGTGCGCCCAGTGCGGCCTGACCTTCAAGTGGGCGTCGCACTACCAGTACCACCTGCGGCAGCACTCAGGTGAGCGGCCCTACCGCTGCCCCACCTGCCCCAAGGCCTTCAAGAACTCCTCCAGCCTGCGGCGCCACCGCCACACGCACACAGGTGAGCGGCCGCACACCTGCGCCACCTGCGGGAAGGGCTTCGCCCAGGCGGCCAACCTGCGGCAGCACCTGCGCGTGCACACGGGCGAGCGGCCCTACACCTGCGGCACCTGCGGCAAGAGCTTCACGCACTCGTCCAACCTGCACCTGCACCGGCGCACGCACTCGGCGGCGCGGCCCTTCCGCTGCCCCGCCTGCCCCAAAGCCTTCGTCATGGCCGCCTACCTGCAGCGGCACCTGCGCACGCACGGCCCCGCCCGGCGCCGCGCGCCCGCCGCCTCGCCTGCCGCCCCGCCCGCCGCTTACCTGCTGCTGCCCGCCCCGCCCGGCCACGCCCCCCGCAAGGTGTTGCTGCTGCCGGCTCCGCCCGGCCACGCCCGGCAGCACCTGGCGCGGGCGGGCAAAGGGGTGAACACCTGGCAGAGCGTGCTGCTGGTACCTGGGGCCGGGCAGGAGGGGGCGGGGCTGCAGCTGCAGGTGGCTGAGGTGACGGGAGTGACGGGGGTCGCAGGTGCGACAGGTGTGACGGGTGTAGGTGTGACAGGTGTGACAGGTGTAGGTGTGACAGGAGTCACAGGAATCAGAGGTGCGGCAGGTGTGACGGGTGTGGGTGTGACAGGTGTGAGCGGGATTACAGGTGTGACAGGGGTCACAGGGGTCACAGGTGTAGGTGTGACAGGTGTAGGTGTGACAGGGGTCGCAGGGGTCACAGGTGTAGGTGTGACAGGTGTCGCAGGGGTCCCAGGTGTCCCAGGTGTCCAGCTCCAGGTGCTGCCGGTGGCCCCAGAGGTCACCAATGTCCAGGTGCAGGGTGGCGAGATCACGGGTGTCACAGGTGTGACAGGGATAGGTACGACAGGTGCGACTGGTGTTACAGGTGCAGGTGTCCCAGGTGTATCAAGTGTGACAGGTCCAGGTGTCCCAGGTGTCCCAGGTGTCCCAGGTGTCCCAGGTGTCCAGCTCCAGGTGCTGCCGCTGCCCTCGGAGGTCACCAACCTCCAGCTCCAGGTGCTGTCCCCACCTGAGGTCACCAACGTCCAGCTCCAGGCGTTGTCGCCACCTCCAGGTGTCGCCAACCTGCAGCTCCAGGTGCTGCCAGCCCCACCTGAGGTCACCAACGTCCAGCTCCGTGCAGGTGAGGTGACCAACGTCCACCTCCAGGCCCTGCCGCTGACCTCGGGTGTCACCAACGTCCAGCTCCAGGTGCTGCCAGCGTCACCTGAGGTCACCAATGTCCAGCTCCAGGTGCTGCCAGCCCCACCTGAGGTCACCAATGTCCAGCTCCAGGTGCTGCCACCACCACCTGAGGTGACCAACGTCCAGCTCCAGGTGCTGCCAGCCCCACCTGAGGTCACCAGTGTCCAGCTCCAGGCCACCGAGGTCACCAGTGTCCACCTGGAGACAATGGAGGAGGTGACCAATGTCCACCTGGAACCTGCGGAGGTGCCCAGTGTCCACCTGGAGAGGTCAGAGGTGACCAATGTCCACCTGGAACCCGTGGAGGTGGCCAGTGTCCACCTGGAACCCACAGAGATGACCAGTGTCCACCTGGAGACGTCAGAGGTGCCCTCTGACCACTTGGACGTGTCAGAGGTGCCCAGTGTCCACCTGGAACCCGTGGAGGTGCCCAGTGTCCACCTGGAGAGGTCAGAGGTCACCAACGTCCACCTGGAACCCGCAGAGGTGACCGATGTCCACCTGGAATCTACCGAGATGACCAATGTCCACCTGGAGAGGGCAGAGGTGCCCAGTGCCCACCTGGACATGTCAGAGGTCACGAGTGTCCACCTGGAGACAATGAGGGAGGTGCCCAGTGCCCACCTGGAGACCACAGAGGTCACCAATGTCCACCTGGAACCCGTGGAGGTGACCAGTGTCCACCTGGAGACGTCAGAGGTCACCAATGTCCACCTGGAACCCACAGAGGTCACCAATGTCCACCTGGAACCCGTGGAGGTGACCAGTGTCCACCTGGAGAGGTCAGAGGTCACCAATGTCCACCTGGAACCCGTGGAGGTGACCAGTGTCCACCTGGAGACAATGGGGGAGGTGCCCAGTGTCCACCTGGAGACATCAGAGGTGCCCAGTGTCCACCTGGAGGTGCCCAGTGTCCACCTGCAGACCACGGCAGAGGTGCCCGGCGCCCACCTGGACACCTTAGAGATGACCAGTGTCCACCTGGACATGCCCGGTGTCCACCTGGAGATTCCCGGCACACACCTGGACGCTTCGAAAGTGCCCAGTGCCCACCTGGAGCCCCCCTAGGAGGTGCCCAGTGCCCACCTGGACACACCTTGGAGGTGCCCAATGTCCACCTGGACACGTCGGAGGTGCCCAGTGCCCACCTGGAGGTGCCCAATGTCCACCTGGACACACCTTGGAGGTGCCCAGTGCCCACCTGGAGGTGCCCAGTGCCCACCTGGACTCATCAGCCCCCCCCCACCTGTCACCTGCCCGGGTGCCCAGCGCCCACCTGGAGCCCCCCAGGTGCTCCCCGTGCCCAGAGTGAGGGGGGCGGGGCACCTGCACACCTGTGCCCGCAGCTGAGGGGGGGCTGGGGTTACCTGGGGGTACCTGAGCTCACCTGGCGCAGGTGAGGGGGGGGCGGGGGGTACCTGAGCTCACCTGGCCCAGGTGAGGTCCTTCCCGTGTCAATAAAGGCGCCCCTCCCCCCCTCAGTGCGGTCTGTGCTTGCGGGAGGGGGCGGGGCCAAAAGGAGGGGGCGGGGACAACGGGAGGGGGCGGGGCCAAGGGCTGGGAGTAACTGGGAGCACTGGGAGTGGGGGCTGGGCAGTTTGATCTCCCAGTATCCCCCAGTGATTCCCAGTACGGCCCCAGTGATTCCCAGTATGGCCCCAGTGATTCCCAGTATGGCCCCCAGTGATTCCCAGTATGGCCCCAGTGATTCCCAGTATGGCCCCAGTGATTCCCAGTATGGCCCCCAGTGATTCCCAGTATCCCCCAGTGATTCCCAGTACGGCCCCAGTGATTCCCAGTATCCCCCAGTGATTCCCAGTATGGCCCCAGTGATTCCCAGTATCCCCCAGTGATTCCCAGTACGGCCCCAGTGATTCCCAGTACGGCCCCAGTGATTCCCAGTATGGCCCCAGTGATTCCCAGTATCCCCCAGTGATTCCCAGTACGGCCCTAGTGATTCCCAGTATCCCCCAGTGATTCCCAGTATCCCCCAGTGATTCCCAGTACGGTCCCAGTGATTCCCATTATGGCCCCCAGTGATTCCCAGTATCCCCCAGTGATTCCCAGTATGGCCCCAGTGATTCCCAGTACGGTCCCAGTGATTCCCATTATGGCCCCCAGTGATTCCCAGTATCCCCCAGTGATTCCCAGTATGGCCCCAGTGATTCCCAGTATGGCCCCAGTGATTCCCAGTATCCCCCAGTGATTCCCAGTATGGCCCCAGTGATTCCCAGTACGGCCCCAGTGATTCCCAGTACGGCCCCAGTGATTCCCAGTATGGCCCCAGTGATTCCCAGTACGGCCCCAGTGATTCCCAGTATGGCCCCAGTGATTCCCAGTATCCCCCAGTGATTCCCAGTATGGCCCCAGTGATTCCCAGTACGGCCCCAGTGATTCCCAGTATCCCCCAGTGATTCCCAGTACGGCCCCAGTGATTCCCAGTACGGCCCCAGTGATTCCCAGTACGGCCCCAGTGATTCCCAGTATCCCCCAGTGATTCCCAGTACGGCCCCAGTGATTCCCAGTATGGCCCCAGTGATTCCCAGTATCCCCCAGTGATTCCCAGTATCCCCCAGTGATTCCCAGTATGGCCCCAGTGATTCCCAGTACGGCCCCAGTGATTCCCAGTATCCCCCAGTGATTCCCAGTACGGCCCTAGTGATTCCCAGTATCCCCCAGTGATTCCCAGTACGGCCCCAGTGATTCCCAGTACGGTCCCAGTGATTCCCAGTATGGCCCCCAGTGATTCCCAGTATGGCCCCAGTGATTCCCAGTATCCCCCAGTGATTCCCAGTACGGCCCCAGTGATTCCCAGTATGGCCCCAGTGATTCCCAGTATCCCCCAGTGATTCCCAGTATCCCCCAGTGATTCCCAGTACGGCCCTAGTGATTCCCAGTATGGCCCCAGTGATTCCCAGTATGGCCCCAGTGATTCCCAGTATCCCCCAGTGATTCCCAGTACGGCCCTAGTGATTCCCAGTATCCCCCAGTGATTCCCAGTATCCCCCAGTGATTCCCAGTATGGCCCCAGTGATTCCCAGTATGGCCCCAGTGATTCCCAGTAACCCCCAGTGATTCCCAGTATGGCCCCAGTGATTCCCAGTATCCCCCAGTGATTCCCAGTACGGCCCCAGGGATTCCCAGTACGGCCCCAGTGATTCCCAGTATGGCCCCAGTGATTCCCTGTATCCCCCAGTGATTCCCAGTATCCCCCAGTGATTCCCAGTATGGCCCCAGTGATTCCCAGTATCCCCCAGTGATTCCCAGTATCCCCCAGTGATTCCCAGTACGGCCCCAGTGATTCCCAGTATCCCCCAGTGATTCCCAGTATGGCCCCAGTGATTCCCAGTACGGCCCCAGTGATTCCCAGTATGGCCCCAGTGATTCCCAGTATCCCCCAGTGATTCCCAGTATGGCCCCAGTGATTCCCAGTACGGCCCCAGTGATTCCCAGTATGGCCCCAGTGATTCCCAGTATGGCCCCAGTGATTCCCAGTACGGCCCCAGTGATTCCCAGTACGGCCCCAGTGATTCCCAGTATCCCCCAGTGATTCCCAGTATCCCCCAGTGATTCCCAGTACGGCCCTAGTGATTCCCAGTATCCCCCAGTGATTCCCAGTACGGCCCCAGTGATTCCCAGTACGGTCCCAGTGATTCCCAGTATGGCCCCAGTGATTCCCAGTATGGCCCCAGTGATTCCCAGTATCCCCCAGTGATTCCCAGTATCCCCCAGTGATTCCCAGTATGGCCCCAGTGACTCCCAGTATCCCCCAGTGATTCCCAGTATCCCCCAGTGATTCCCAGTATCCCCCAGTGATTCCCAGTATGGCCCCAGTGATTCCCAGTACGGCCCCAGTGATTCCCAGTACGGCCCCCAGTGATTCCCAGTATGGCCCCAGTGATTCCCAGTATCCCCCAGTGATTCCCAGTACGGCCCCAGTGATTCCCAGTACGGCCCCAGTGATTCCCAGTATGGCCCCAGTGATTCCCAGTACGGCCCTAGTGATTCCCAGTATGGCCCCAGTGATTCCCAGTACGGCCCCAGTGATTCCCTGTATCCCCCAGTGATTCCCAGTACGGCCCCAGTGATTCCCAGTACGGCCCCAGTGATTCCCAGTATCCCCCAGTGATTCCCAGTATGGCCCCAGTGATTCCCAGTATCCCCCAGTGATTCCCAGTATGGCCCCAGTGATTCCCAGTACGGCCCCAGTGATTCCCAGTATCCCCCAGTGATTCCCAGTATGGCCCCAGTGATTCCCAGTATCCCCCAGTGATTCCCAGTATGGCCCCAGTGATTCCCAGTATCCCCCAGTGATTCCCAGTATGGCCCCAGTGATTCCCAGTATCACCCAGTGATTCCCAGTATGGCCCCAGTGATTCCCAGTACGGCCCCAGTGATTCCCAGTATCCCCCAGTGATTCCCAGTATCCCCCAGTGATTCCCAGTATGGCCCCAGTGATTCCCAGTATCCCCCAGTGATTCCCAGTACGGCCCCCAGTGATTCCCAGTACGGCCCCAGTGATTCCCAGTATCCCCCAGTGATTCCCAGTATCCCCCAGTGATTCCCAGTACGGCCCCAGTGATTCCCAGTACGGCCCTAGTGATTCCCAGTATCCCCCAGTGATTCCCAGTACGGCCCCAGTGATTCCCAGTACGGTCCCAGTGATTCCCAGTATGGCCCCCAGTGATTCCCAGTATCCCCCAGTGATTCCCAGTACGGCCCTAGTGATTCCCAGTATCCCCCAGTGATTCCCAGTATCCCCCAGTGATTCCCAGTATCCCCCAGTGATTCCCAGTACGGCCCTAGTGATTCCCAGTATCCCCCAGTGATTCCCAGTACGGCCCCAGTGATTCCCAGTACGGTCCCAGTGATTCCCAGTATGGCCCCCAGTGATTCCCAGTATGGCCCCAGTGATTCCCAGTATCCCCCAGTGATTCCCAGTATGGCCCCAGTGATTCCCAGTATGGCCCCAGTGATTCCCAGTATCCCCCAGTGATTCCCAGTATGGCCCCAGTGATTCCCAGTACGGCCCCAGTGATTCCCAGTATCCCCCAGTGATTCCCAGTACGGCCCCAGTGATTCCCAGTACGGCCCCAGTGATTCCCAGTATGGCCCCAGTGATTCCCAGTACGGCCCCAGTGATTCCCAGTATGGCCCCAGTGATTCCCAGTATCCCCCAGTGATTCCCAGTATGGCCCCAGTGATTCCCAGTACGGCCCCAGTGATTCCCAGTATGGCCCCAGTGATTCCCAGTATCCCCCAGTGATTCCCAGTACGGCCCCAGTGATCCCCAGTATCCCCCAGTGATTCCCAGTATCCCCCAGTGATTCCCAGTACGGCCCCAGTGATTCCCAGTATCCCCCAGTGATTCCCAGTATCCCCCAGTGATTCCCAGTACGGCCCCAGTGATTCCCAGTATGGCCCCCAGTGATTCCCAGTATGGCCCCAGTGATTCCCAGTACGGCCCCAGTGATTCCCAGTATCCCCCAGTGATTCCCAGTATCCCCCAGTGATTCCCAGTACGGCCCCAGTGATTCCCAGTATCCCCCAGTGATTCCCAGTATCCCCCAGTGATTCCCAGTACGGCCCCAGTGATTCCCAGTATCCCCCAGTGATTCCCAGTATGGCCCCAGTGATTCCCAGTATCCCCCAGTGATTCCCAGTACGGCCCCCAGTGATTCCCAGTATGGCCCCAGTGATTCCCAGTATCCCCCAGTGATTCCCAGTATCCCCCAGTGATTCCCAGTATGGCCCCAGTGATTCCCAGTACGGCCCCAGTGATTCCCAGTATCCCCCAGTGATTCCCAGTATGGCCCCAGTGATTCCCAGTACGGCCCCAGTGATTCCCAGTATCCCCCAGTGATTCCCAGTACGGCCCCAGTGATTCCCAGTATGGCCCCAGTGATTCCCAGTACGGCCCCAGTGATTCCCAGTATCCCCCAGTGATTCCCAGTATGGCCCCAGTGATTCCCAGTATCCCCCAGTGATTCCCAGTATCCCCCAGTGATTCCCAGTACGGCCCCAGTGATTCCCAGTATGGCCCCAGTGATTCCCAGTACGGCCCCAGTGATTCCCAGTACGGCCCCAGTGATTCCCAGTATCCCCCAGTGATTCCCAGTATGGCCCCAGTGATTCCCAGCATGGCCCCAGTGATTCCCAGTATCCCCCAGTGATTCCCAGTACGGCCCCAGTGATTCCCAGTATCCCCCAGTGATTCCCAGTACGGCCCCAGTGATTCCCAGTACGGCCCCAGTGATTCCCAGTATCCCCCAGTGATTCCCAGTATGGCCCCAGTGATTCCCAGTATGGCCCCAGTGATTCCCAGTATGGCCCCAGTGATTCCCAGTATAACCCAGTCCCTCCCAGTCCCTCCCAGTTCCCCCCCCGGTTATTTCGGGCCCCCCGCACCTGTCCCTGCCCCTCCCCCACCCGGGGCCTGCACCAGAGCCCCTCCCCCACCCGGACTGGGCCGGGGGCACTGGGATGGACTGGGATGGACTGGGATGGACTGGGATGGACTGGGATGGACTGGGATGGACTGGGATGGACTGGGAGGGACTGGGATGGACTGGGATGGACTGGGAGGGAACTGGGATGGACTGGGAGGGACTGGGATGGACTGGGATGGACTGGGAGGGAACTGGGATGGACTGGGAGGGACTGGGATGGACTGGGATGGACTGGGATGGACTGGGATGGACTGGGAGGGACTGGGAGGGACTGGGAGGGAACTGGGATGGACTGGGATGGACTGGGAGGGAACTGGGATGGACTGGGATGGACTGGGAGGGAACTGGGATGGACTGGGAGGGACTGGGAGGGAACTGGGATGGACTGGGAGGGACTGGGAGGGACTGGGAGGGACTGGGAGGGACTGGGATGGACTGGGAGGGACTGGGATGGACTGGGATGGACTGGGAGGGAACTGGGATGGACTGGGAGGGACTGGGATGGACTGGGAGGGACTGGGATGGACTGGGAGGGACTGGGAGGGACTGGTCCGTACTGGTCCATACTGGTCCACATTGGTCCGTACTGGTCGGTACTGGTCCGTACTGGTCCGTACTGGTCTGTACTGGCCCATACTGGTCCGTACTGGTCCGTACTGGTCCGTACTGGTCCGTACTGGTCTGTACTGGTCCGTACTGGTCCGTACTGGTCCGTACTGGTCTGTACTGGTCCATACTGGTCCATACTGGTCTGTACTGGTCCGTACTGGTCTGTACTGGTCCATACTGGTCCATACTGGTCTGTACTGGCCCATACTGGCCCATACTGGCCCGTACTGGTCCGTACTGGTCCGTACTGGTCTGTACTGGTCCGTACTGGTCTGTACTGGCCCGTACTGGTCCGTACTGGTCTGTACTGGTCCGTACTGGTCTGTACTGGCCCATACTGGTCCATACTGGTCCGTACTGGTCCGTACTGGTCCGTACTGGTCCGTACTGGTCCGTACTGGTCCGTACTGGTCCGTACTGGTCTGTACTGGTCTGTACTGGGAGCCGCGGCCGGTCCCGCTCTGACCCGCGAGGAATTCGGGGCCGCCCCTCCCCCCCCGGCCACCTGTGGCTGCGCTAATTGGCTGAGACTAATGACCGGGGGGTGATTAATGACCGGGGGGTGATTAATGACCCGGGGGTGATTAATGACCGGGGAATGATTAATTACTAGGGGAAATTATTAATTACCGGGTGGGAATGAATAATTACCGGGGTTGTGATTAATTGCTGGGGCGGTTAATGAGCCGGGAATGATTAATTACTGGGGGGGTGTGAATAATTACCGAGGAATAGTTAATTACCGGTTGGAGGGTGTTAATGACCCGGGAATGATTAATGACCCGGGAATGATTAATGACCGGGGAACGATTAATTACCCGGGGAAGACTAATTACCTTGGAATGATTGATTAATGAGCGGGGTGATTAATGAGCGGGAATGCCGGGCGGCCGCAGGGCAGGGGTTAATTAGCTGCCGGCATTAATTATCCTGGAATGATTAATGACCCCGGTGATTAATGAGCCGGGTGATTAATGAGCGGGGTGATTAATGAGCCGGGTGATTAATGAGCGGGAATGCCGGGCGGCCGCAGGGCAGGGGTTAATTAGCTGCCGGCATTAATTATCCTGGAATGATTAATGACCCCGGTGATTAATGAGCGGGGTGATTAATGAGCCGGGTGATTAATGAGCCGGGTGATTAATGAGCGGGAATGCCGGGCGGCCGCAGGGCAGGGGTTAATTAGCTGCCGGCATTAATTATCCTGGAATGATTAATGACCCCGGTGATTAATGACCCCGGTGATTAATGAGCGGGGTGATTAATGAGCCGGGTGATTAATGAGCCGGGTGATTAATGAGCGGGAATGCCGGGCGGCCGCAGGGCAGGGGTTAATTAGCTGCCGGCATTAATTATCCTGGAATGATTAATGACCCCGGTGATTAATGACCCCGGTGATTAATGAGCCGGGTGATTAATGAGCGGGGTGATTAATGAGCCGGGTGATTAATGAGCGGGGTGATTAATGAGCGGGAATGCCGGGCGGCCGCAGGGCAGGGGTTAATTAGCTGCCGGCATTAATTATCCTGGAATGATTAATGACCCCGGTGATTAATGACCCCGGTGATTAATGACCCCGGTGATTAATGAGCCGGGTGATTAATGAGCGGGGTGATTAATGAGCCGGGTGATTAATGAGCGGGAATGCCGGGCGGCCGCAGGGCAGGGGTTAATTAGCTGCCGGCATTAATTACGGGGGAAGGGCCGCGACCGCGACAGGTGCGGGAACAGGTGCGGGGGGGGAGGGGAGGGACCGGGGGGGGACTGGGAGAGACTGGGAGAGACTGGGTTATACTGGGATAAACTGGGGGGGGACTGGGGTGGACTGGGTTATACTGGGATAAACTGGGGGGGACTGGGGGGGACTGGGTTATACTGGGATGAACTGGGGGGGACTGGGAGAGACTGGGAGAGACTGGGGCGGACTGGGTTATACTGGGATAAACTGGGGGGACTGGGGGGGACTGGGTTATACTGGGATAAACTGGGGGGGACTGGGAGAGACTGGGAGAGACTGGGGCGGACTGGGTTATACTGGGATAAACTGGGGGGGACTGGGGGGGGACTGGGTTATACTGGGATAAACTGGGGGGGACTGGGAGAGACTGGGTTATACTGGGATAAACTGGGGGGGACTGGGGTGGACTGGGTTATACTGGGATAAACTGGGGGGACTGGGGGGGACTGGGTTATACTGGGATAAACTGGGGGGACTGGGGGGGACTGGGTTATACTGGGATAAACTGGGGGGGACTGGGGGGGACTGGGTTATACTGGGATAAACTGGGGGGGACTGGGAGAGACTGGGTTATACTGGGATAAACTGGGGGGGACTGGGGGGGACTGGGTTATACTGGGATAAACTGGGGGGGACTGGGGGGGACTGGGAGAGACTGGGGTGGACTGGGTTATACTGGGATAAACTGGGGGGACTGGGGGGGACTGGGTTATACTGGGATAAACTGGGGGGGACTGGGTTATACTGGGATAAACTGGGGGGGACTGGGGGGGACTGGGTTATACTGGGATAAACTGGGGGGGACTGGGGGGGACTGGGTTATACTGGGATAAACTGGGGGGACTGGGGGGGACTGGGTTATACTGGGATAAACTGGGGGGGACTGGGGGGGACTGGGAGAGACTGGGGTGGACTGGGTTATACTGGGATAAACTGGGGGGACTGGGGGGGACTGGGTTATACTGGGATAAACTGGGGGGGACTGGGTTATACTGGGATAAACTGGGGGGGACTGGGGGGGACTGGGTTATACTGGGATAAACTGGGGGGACTGGGGGGGACTGGGTTATACTGGGATGAACTGGGGGGACTGGGGGGGACTGGGTTATACTGGGATAAACTGGGGGGGACTGGGTTATACTGGGACAAACTGGGGGGGACTGGGGGGGACTGGGTTATACTGGGATAGACTGGGGGGGACTGGAGGGGACTGGGTTATACTGGGATAAACTGGGGCGGACTGGGGGGGGACCTGGGGGGGGACTGCGTTATACTGGAATATACTGGGAGGGACTGGGATGGACTGGGGGGGGGGCACTGGGAGGTGCTGGGGTGGGCCCGGTCCTTGGCACAGGGTTTGGGGACACCAGTATCCTCCCAGTATGGCCCAGTATGGCCCCAGTATCCTCCCAGTATGGCCCAGTATGGCCCCAGTAACCTCCCAGTATGGCCCAGTATGGCCCAATATGGCCCAGTATCCTCCCAGTACAGCCCAGCACGGCCCAGTCCAGCTCCACGCGCCCCCAGGGACACTCCCAGTCCCCCCCAGTATATCCCAGTGACCCCAAACCCCCAGTGTCCCCCCAGTGTCCCCCCAGTGTCCCCAGTGTCCCCAGTGTCCCCCAGTGTCCCCCCAGTGTCCCCCCAGTGTCCCCAGTGTCCCCAGTGTCCCCAGTGTCCCCCAGTGTCCCCAGTGTCCCCCAGTATCCCCAGTGTCCCCCCAGTGTCCCCCCAGTGTCCCCAGTGTCCCCCAATGTCCCCAGTGTCCCCAGTGTCCCCCCAGTGTCCCCAGTGTCCCCAATCCCCCCAGTGTCCCCCAGTGTCCCCCCAGTGTCCCCAGTGTCCCCAGTGTCCCCAGTGTCCCCCCAGTGTCCCCAGTGTCCCCCAGTGTCCCCCCAGTGTCCCCCCAGTGTCCCCCAGTGTCCCCCCAGTGTCCCCCCAGTGTCCCCAGTGTCCCCAGTGTCCCCCCAGTGTCCCCAGTGTCCCCCCAGTGTCCCCAGTGTCCCCAGTGTCCCCCCAGTGTCCCCCAGTGTCCCCCCAGTGTCCCCCAGTGTCCCCCCAGTGTCCCCCCAGTGTCCCCAGTGTCCCCAGTGTCCCCCCAGTGTCCCCCCAGTGTCCCCCAGTGTCCCCCAGTGTCCCCAGTGTCCCCCAGTGTCCCCCCAGTGTCCCCCCAGTGTCCCCCAGTGTCCCCCCAGTGTCCCCAGTGTCCCCAATCCCCCCAGTGTCCCCCCAGTGTCCCCCAGTGTCCCCAGTGTCCCCCCAGTGTCCCCCCAGTGTCCCCCCAGTGTCCCCCAGTGTCCCCCCAGTGTCCCCCAGTGTCCCCAATCCCCCCAGTGTCCCCCCAGTGTCCCCCAGTGTCCCCAGTGTCCCCCCAGTGTCCCCCCAGTGTCCCCCCAGTGTCCCCAGTGTCCCCCCAGTGTCCCCCCAGTGTCCCCCCAGTGTCCCCCAGTGTCCCCCAGTGTCCCCAGTGTCCCCCAGTGTCCCCCAGTGTCCCCCCAGTGTCCCCCAGTGTCCCCCAGTGTCCCCCCAGTGTCCCCCCAATGTCCCCCAGTGTCCCCCAGTGTCACCCCAGTGTCCCCCCAGTGTCCCCCAGTGTCACCCCAGTGTCCCCCCAGTGTCCCCAGTGTCCCCCCAGTGTCCCCAGTGTCCCCAGTGTCCCCAGTGTCCCCCAGTATCCCCAGTGTCCCCCCAGTGTCCCCAGTGTCCCCAGTGTCCCCCAGTGTCCCCCCAGTGTCCCCCCAGTGTCCCCCCAGTGTCCCCAGTGTCCCCAGTGTCCCCCCAGTGTCCCCCCAGTGTCCCCAGTGTCCCCCAGTGTCCCCCAGTGTCCCCCCAGTGTCCCCAGTGTCCCCAGTGTCCCCAGTGTCCCCCCAGTGTCCCCCAGTGTCCCCAGTGTCCCCAGTGTCCCCAGTGTCCCCCCAGTGTCCCCCAGTGTCCCCCCAGTGTCCCCCAGTGTCCCCAGTGTCCCCAGTGTCCCCCCAGTGTCCCCCAGTGTCCCCAGTGTCCCCAGTGTCCCCGCGCAGGTGACAGAGCCCGGCGGGGCGGTGGCGCCGCGGCCGCGGGAAACTCTGAGTCACAACGGCGGGGCCGGCGGGGGGGACACGGGGACAGCGCGGGGACAGCGCGGGGACAGCGCGGGGACACCTGCGGACGGCCACAGCGCCCCGACACAGGTGACACCGCGGCCGGGGGGCCCCGGGGAGCCCGCGGGACACTCGGGGACACCTGGGGGGACCCTGGGGACAGCTGGGGCACCCTGGGGACACCTGGGGACACCTGGGGACCCTTGGGGCACCCTGGGGACACTTGGGGACAGCTGGGGCACCCTGGGGACAGCTGGGGCACCCCGGGGACACCTGGGGACAGCTGGGGACAGCTGGGGCACCCTGGTAACACTCGGGGACGGCTGGGGACACCTGGGGACACGTGGGACACCCTCGGGGACAGCTGGGGGACCCTGGTAACACTCGGGGACAGCTGGCGACCCTTGGGGCACCCTGGACACCCTCGGGGACAACTGGGGGACCCTGGGGACAGGTGGGACCCTCGGAGCACCCTGGGGACACTTGGGGACACTTGGGGACCCCTAGGGACACTTGGGGCACCCTGGGGACACTTGGGGACAGCTGGGGGACCCTGGGGACACGTGGGGACACTTGGGGCACCCTGGGGACACTTGGGGACACCTGGGGCACCCTGGGGACAGCTGGGACCCTTGGGCCCCCCCCGGGGCCACCTGGGCGGGCGGCGGGGCCCCGCGGGGACAGCTGGGGACAGGGGACAGGTGGCCCTGCTGGCACTGGGGACACTGGGGGGAGGGGAACAGGTGGGGAGGGGGAGGGGAGGGGGGACACCGGGACTGGGAGGGGCTGGGAGGGACTGGGATGGACTGGGGTATACTGGGACAGACTGGGTTATACTGGGATGGACTGGGATGGACTGGGATGGACTGGGATAGACTGGGATGGACTGGGTTATACTGGGATGGACTGGGACGGACTGGGTTATACTGGGATGGACTGGGATGGACTGGGAGGGACTGGAAGGGACTGGGATATACTGGGTTATACTGGGACGGACTGAGTTATACTGGGATGGACTGGGATGGACTGGGACGGACTGGGTTATACTGGGATAGACTGGGTTATACTGGGACGGACTGGGTTAGACTGGGATGGACTGGGACGGACTGGGTTATACTGGGATAGACTGGGTTATACTGGGACGGACTGGGTTATACTGGGATGGACTGGGATGGACTGGGACGGACTGGGTTATACTGGGATAGACTGGGTTATACTGGGACGGACTGGGTTATACTGGGACAGACTGGGATAGACTGGGACGGACTGGGTTATACTGGGATGGACTGGGATAGACTGGGAGGGACTGGAAGGGACTGGGATGTACTGGGTTATACTGGGACGGACTGAGTTATACTGGGATGGACTGGGATGGACCGGGACGGACTGGGTTATACTGGGACAGACTGGGTTATACTGGGACGGACTGGGTTATACTGGGACGGACTGGGTTATACTGGGATGGACTGGGATAGACTGGGAGGGACTGGAAGGGACTGGGATGTACTGGGTTATACTGGGACGGACTGAGTTATACTGGGATGGACTGGGATGGACCGGGACGGACTGAGTTATACTGGGATAGACTGGGTTATACTGGGACGGACTGGGTTAGACTGGGACGGACTGGGACGGACTGGGTTATACTGGGATAGACTGGGTTATACTGGGACGGACTGGGTTATACTGGGATGGACTGGGATGGACTGGGACGGACTGGGTTATACTGGGATAGACTGGGTTATACTGGGACAGACTGGGTTATACTGGGACGGACTGGGTTATACTGGGATGGACTGGGTTATACTGGGACAGACTGGGATAGACTGGGATGGACTGGGACGGACTGGGTTATACTGGGATGGACTGGGATAGACTGGGAGGGACTGGAAGGGACTGGGATGTACTGGGTTATACTGGGATAGACTGGGTTATACTGGGATGGACTGGGTTAGACTGGGACGGACTGGGTTATACTGGGATAGACTGGGTTATACTGGGATGGACTGGGTTATACTGGTCCTTATTATTTTTTTATTTTTTTATTTATTACTTTTTTTTTTTTTTTTTTTACTTCCTGTTTTATACTGGTCCATACTGGTCCATACTGGTCCGTAGTGGTTTATACTGGTCCATACCGGTCCGTACTGGTCCATACTGGTTTATACTGGTCCATACTGGTCCATACTGGTGTGGAGGCCAGCAAGGATGAGGATGAGGGTGGGACTGGGCTGGGTTATACTGGTCCACACTGGTCCATACTGGTCCGTAGTGGTTTATACCGGTCCATACCGGTCCGTACTGGTCCATACTGGTCCATACCGGTCCATACCGGTCCATACCGGTCCGTACTGGTCCATACTGGTCCGTACTGGTGCGCAGGCCATGGAGGCCCCCTCGGAGGCCAGCGAGGACGAGGCCGACGACGAGGAGTCGGTGGCGCGGGCTCAGGAGCGCCTCCTGCAGGCGCTGATGGCGCGCGCGGGCCGGGAGCTGCCCCGGCGGGAGCTGGAGCGCGACTGGGACGTACTGGGAGAACTGGGCAGCGGCTCCTACGGCCGCGTCCTGCTGGCACGGCCCCGCCGCGGAGGTGAGGGCGCACCTGGGCGCACCTGGGCGCACCTGGGGGCACCTGGGGTATCCACAGACACACCTGGGGGCACCTGGGGGCACCTGGGGGCACCTGGGGTATCCACAGACACACCTGGGGGCACCTGGGGGCACCTGGGGATACCTGGGATATCCACAGACACACCTGGGGGCACCTGGGGGCACCTGGGGATACCTGGGATATCCACAGACACACCTGGGGGCACCTGGGCGCACCTGGGGATACCTGGGATATCCACAGACACACCTGGGGGCACCTGGGGATACCTGGGGGCACCTGGGGTATCCACAGACACACCTGAGCGCACCTGGGGGCACCTGGGGATACACCTAGAGTATTCACAGACACACCTGGGGGCACCTGGGCGCACCTGGGGGCACCTGGGCACACCTAGGGTATCCACAGACACACCTGGGCACACCTGGGGGCACCTGGGCACACCTGGGCACACCTGGGCAGTGGCTCCTATGGCCAGGTGGTGCTGGCAGAGCCCCAGAATGGAGGTGAGGGGGCACCTGGGCACACCTGAGTGCAGCTGGTGCAGCCCCAGGTGAGCCCAGGTGTGTTACCTGTCCACAGCTCTGTCCGTGCTTGTCCCAGGTGTGTCCCTGACCCAGCTGACCCAGCTGTTACCTGTCCCAGGTGTGTTCCCTGTCCCCAGGTGTGTCCCAGCTGACCCAGGTGTGTCTCTCCCTGTCCCAGGTGCGTCCTTACCTGTCCCAGGTGTGTTCCCTGTCTCTCTCCCAGGTGTGTAACCTGAACCTGCTGACCCAGCTGTGTTACCTGTCCAGGCGTGTCTGTCCCTGACCCAGGTGTGTTACCTGTGCAGGTGTATCCCTGTCCAGGTGTGTTCCCTGTCCCAGCTGACCCAGCTGTGTTACCCGTCCAGGTGTATCCCTGTCCAGGTGTGTTCCCTGTCCCTGTCCCAGGTGTGTCCCTGTCCAGGTGTGTTCCCTGTCCCTGACCCAGGTGTGTTCCCTGTCCAGGTGTGTCTGTCCCTGACCCAGGTGTGTCCCTGTTCAGGTGTATCCCTGTCCAGGTGTGTTCCCTGTCCCTGTCCCAGGTGTGTCCCTGTCCAGGTGTGTTCCCTGTCCCTGTCCAGGTGTGTTACCTGTCCCAGCTGACCCAGGTGTGTTCCCTGTCCAGGTGTGTCCCTGTCCAGGTGTGTTCCCTGTCCCTGACCCAGGTGCGTCCTTACCTGCCCAGGTGTGTCTGTTACCTGACCCAGCTGTGTTACCTGTCCCAGGTGTGTCCCTGTCCAGGTGTGTTCCCTGTCCAGGTGTGTCCCTGTCCAGGTGTGTTCCCTGTCCAGGTGTGTTCCCTGTCCAGGTGTGTTCCCTGTCCCAGCTGACCCAGGTGTGTTCCCTGTCCAGGTGTGTCCCTGTCCCTGACCCAGGTGCCTCCTTACCTGCCCAGATGTGTCTGTTACCTGTCCCAGCTGTGTTACCTGTCCCAGGTGTGTTCCCTATCCAGGTGTGTTCCCTGTCCAGGTGTGTCCCTGTCCAGGTGTGTTCCCTGTCCAGCTGTGTCCCTGTCCAGGTGTGTCCCTGTCCAGGTGTGTCCCTGTCCAGGTGTGTCCCTGTCCAGGTGTGTTCCCTGTCCCAGCTGACCCAGGTGTGTCCCTGTCCCAGGTGTGTCCCTGTCCAGGTGTGTTCCCTGTCCAGCTGTGTCCCTGTCCAGGTGTGTTCCCTGTCCAGGTGTGTTCCTGTCCCAGCTGACCCAGGTGTGTCTGTTCCCTGTCCCAGGTGTGTCCCTGTCCAGGTGTGTCCCTGTCCAGGTGTGTTCCCTGTCCCAGCTGACCCAGGTGTGTCCCTGTCCCAGGTGTGTCCCTGTCCAGGTGTGTTCCCTGTCCAGCTGTGTCCCTGTCCAGGTGTGTTCCCTGTCCAGGTGTGTTCCTGTCCCAGCTGACCCAGGTGTGTCTGTTCCCTGTCCCAGGTGTGTCCCTGTCCAGGTGTGTCCCTGTCCAGGTGTTTTCCCTGTCCCAGCTGACCCAGGTGTGTCTGTTCCCTGTCCAGGTGTGTTCCCTGTCCAGGTGTGTCCCTGTCCCAGCTGACCCAGGTGTGTCTGTTCCCTGTCCCAGGTGTGTCCCTGTCCAGGTGTGTTCCTGTCCCAGCTGACCCAGGTGTGTCTGTTCCCTGTCCAGGTGTGTCCCTGTCCAGGTGTGTTCCCTGTCCCAGCTGACCCAGGTGTGTCCCTGTCCCAGCTGTGTCCCTGTCCAGGTGTGTTCCCTGTCCAGGTGTGTTCCTGTCCCAGCTGACCCAGGTGTGTCTGTTCCCTGTCCAGGTGTGTTCCCTGTCCAGGTGTGTCCCTGTCCCAGGTGTGTTCCCTGTCCAGGTGTGTCCCTGTCCCAGCTGACCCAGGTGTGTCTGTTCCCTGTCCCAGGTGTGTCCCTGTCCAGGTGTGTCCCCGTCCCTGACCCAGGTGCCTCCTTACCTGCCCAGGTGCGCAGGTGGCGCTGAAGCTGCTGTCCAAGGAGCGAACGGCCAGGGGCGCCTTCCTGCGGGAGTTCTGCACTCACCTGTGCCTGCGGGGGGCGCTCACCTGCGTGCAGGTGCTGCCGCCGCCCTTCGAGACGCCCACGGAGTTCGGCTTCGCCCAGGAGCTCGCACCTGCCGGCGACCTGTGCGGCCTCCTCACACCTGGGGTGAGTCACACCTGGGGACCGCCGGGGGCAGGTGAGAGGGACGGGACGGGTGAGACGGGGGGGACAGGTGCGGACAGGTGGGGACAGGTGAGACAGGTGGGGGGACAGGTGGGGACAGGTGGGGACAGGTGAGACAGGTGGGGGACAGGTGCGGACAGGTGTGGACAGGTGAGACAGGTGGGGGACAGGTGGGGACAGGTGTGGACAGGTGTGGCACAGACATGCGCCTGTGTGGGAGGACAGGTGTGCACAGGTGACCTCTCAGGTGTCTCTCGGGGGACACAGCCCGGGGTTGGTGACAGTGCCGAGTGTCCCCAGATGCCCCCAGGTGTGTTACCTGACCCCAGGTGACCCCAGGTGTATTTACCTGTCCCCAGGTGTGTTTACCTGTCCCCAGGTGTGTTTACCTGTCCCCAGATGTATTCACCTGTCCCCAGGTGTATTTACCTGACCCCAGGTGACCCCAGGTGTATTTACCTGACCCCAGGTGTGTTACCTGACCCCGGGTGACCCCAGGTGTGTTACCTGATCTCAGGCGTGTCCCCCGTCCCCAGGTGTGTTTACCTGTCCCCAGGTGTGTTACCTGACCCCAGGTGACCCCAGGTGTGTTACCTGACCCCAGGCGTGTCCCCCGTCCCCAGGTGTATTTACCTGTCCCCAGGTGTGTTACCTGACCCCAGGTGTCCCCAGGTGTGTTTACCTGACCCCAGGTGACCCCAGGTGTGTTACCTGACCCCAGGCGTGTCCCCCGTCCCCAGGTGTGTTACCTGACCCCAGGTGACCCCAGGTGTGTTACCTGACCCCAGGCGTGTCCCCCGTCCCCAGGTGTATTTACCTGTCCCCAGGTGTGTTTACCTGACCCCAGGTGACCCCAGGTGTGTTTACCTGACCCCAGGCGTGTCCCCCGTTCCCAGGTGTGTTACCTGACCCCAGGTGACCCCAGGTGTGTTTACCTGACCCCAGGTGACCCCAGGTGTGTTTACCTGACCCCAGGCGTGTCCCCCGTTCCCAGGTGTGTTACCTGACCCCAGGTGACCCCAGGTGTGTTACCTGATCTCAGGCGTGTCCCCTGTCCCCAGGTGTGTTTACCTGACCCCAGGTGACCCCAGGTGTGTTTACCTGACCCCAGGCGTGTCCCCCATCCCCAGGTGTGTTTACCTGACCCCAGGTGTATTTACCTGTCCCCAGGTGTATTTACCTGACCCCAGGCGTGTCCCCTGTCCCCAGGTGTGTTTACCTGTCCCCAGGTGTGTTTACCTGACCCCAGGTGTCCCCAGGTGTGTTTACCTGACCCCAGGTGACCCCAGGTGTGTTACCTGACCCCAGGTGACCCCAGGCGTGTCCCCCGTCCCCAGGTGTGTTACCTGACCCCAGGTGACCCCAGGTGTGTTACCTGACCCCAGGCGTGTCCCCCGTCCCCAGGTGTGTTACCTGTCCCCAGGTGTGTTACCTGACCCCAGGTGTCCCCAGGTGTGTTTACCTGACCCCAGGTGACCCCAGGTGTGTTTACCTGACCCCAGGCGTGTCCCCCGTCCCCAGGTGTGTTACCTGACCCCAGGTGACCCCAGGCGTGTCCCCCGTCCCCAGGTGTGTTACCTGTCCCCAGGTGTGTTACCTGACCCCAGGTGACCCCAGGTGTGTTTACCTGACCCCAGGCGTGTCCCCCGTCCCCAGGTGTGTTTACCTGACCCCAGGTGTATTTACCTGTCCCCAGGTGTATTTACCTGTCCCCAGGTGTGTTCCCTGTCCCCAGGTGTGTTTACCTGACCCCAGGTGACCCCAGGTGTGTTACCTGACCCCAGGCGTGTCCCCCGTCCCCAGGTGGGCCTCCCCGAGGCTCAGGTGAAGCGCTGCGCCGCCCAGGTGTCGGCAGCCCTGGCTTACCTGCACGGCCACGCCCTGGTCCACCGCGACCTGAAGCTGGACAACGTGCTGGCCTTCGACCCCGAGTGTCACCTGGTCAAGGTGTGCGACTTCGGCCTGACTCGGGTGCTGGGCTGGCAGGTGAGGCCGGCGCCGGGCCCCGCCCCTTACGCCGCGCCCGAGCTGTGGCACCTGAGCGCAGGTGAGGCGGGGCTGAGGGCGGAGCCGGCGCTGGACACCTGGGCCTTCGGCGTGCTGCTCTTCGCGCTGCTCACCGGCGCCTTCCCCTGGGCCTCACCTGCGCGCTCCGACCCCGCCTACCGCCGCTTCCGCGCCTGGCACGGCCGCACCTGCCCGGGCCGGGCCCCGCCCAGGCCGCCGCGCACCTGGCGGCCGCTGGGGGAGGCGGCGCTGCACCTGCTGCGGGGGCTGCTGCACCCCCAGCCCGGCCGCCGCTGCCCACCTGGGGAGGTGGGCAGGTACCTGGGCAGGCCCTGGACAGGTGAGGGGGCACAGGGGAGCTCGGAGGGGGAGAGCTCGGCAGGTGAGGGGGGGAGTGGCCAGGTGAGCTCGGCAGGTGAGGGGGGGAGCGGCCAGGTGAGCTCGGCAGGTGAGGGGGGGAGCGGCCAGGTGAGCTCGGCGGGTGAGGGGGGGAGTGGCCAGGTGAGCTCGGCAGGTGAGGAGGGGAGCGGCCAGGTGAGCTCGGCAGGTGAGGGGGGGAGTGGGCAGGTGAGCTCGGCAGGTGAGGAGGGGAGCGGCCAGGTGAGCTCGGCGGGTGAGGGGGGGAGCGGCCAGGTGAGCTCGGCAGGTGAGGGGGGGAGCGGCCAGGTGAGCTCGGCAGGTGAGGGGGGGGAGCGGCCAGGTGAGCTCGGCGGGTGAGGGGGGGAGTGGCCAGGTGAGCTCGGCAGGTGAGGAGGGGAGCGGCCAGGTGAGCTCGGCAGGTGAGGGGGGGAGTGGGCAGGTGAGCTCGGCAGGTGAGGAGGGGAGCGGCCAGGTGAGCTCGGCGGGTGAGGGGGGGAGCGGCCAGGTGAGCTCGGCGGGTGAGGAGGGGAGCGGCCAGGTGAGCTCGGCGGGTGAGGGGGGGAGTGGCCAGGTGAGCTCGGCAGGTGAGGGGGGGAGTGGCCAGGTGAGCCCTGCAGGTGAGGGGGGGAGCGGCCAGGTGAGCCCTGCAGGTGAGGGGGGGAGCGGCCAGGTGAGCTCGGCGGGTGAGGAGGGGAGCGGCCAGGTGAGCTCGGCGGGTGAGGGGGGGAGTGGCCAGGTGAGCTCGGCAGGTGAGGGGGGGAGTGGCCAGGTGAGCCCTGCAGGTGAGGGGGGGCGTGGCCAGGTGAGCCCGGCAGGTGAGGGGGGGCGTGGCCAGGTGAGCTCGGCAGGTGAGGGGGGCAGCGGCCAGGTGAGCTCGGCGGGTGAGGGGGGGCGTGGCCAGGTGAGCCCGGCAGGTGACTCCAGGACCTCCAGCAGTGAGGTGGGGACACCTGGGCAGGTGAGGGAGAGGCCCGGAGGGTGGATAGAAACACCTGGACGTGGGCTGGGAACACCTGGGCAGGTGAGATGGAAACACCTGGAGATGGGCTAGAGACACCTGGAATGGGCTGGAAACACCTGGAATGGGATGGACACACCTGGACAGGTGATGGACACACCTGGAGTGGGATGGACACACCTGGACAGGTGATGGACACACCTGGAATGGGATGGACACACCTGGACAGGTGATGGACACACCTGGACAGGTGATGGACACACCTGGAATGGGATGGACACACCTGGACAGGTGATGGACACACCTGGACAGGTGATGGACACACCTGGACGGGTGATGGACACACCTGGAGTGGGATGGACACACCTGGACAGGTGATGGACACACCTGGAGCCCCAGCCGGGGTTACCTGTGCCCAGCCGGGGATCCCGAATTCAATAAAATTCCCGGATTTTGCCGCTTTTTTGTCTCCGGGTTTTTACCTGTCCAGGTAAAAAACAAAAAAAAACCAAAAAAACAAAAAAGGGGAGAAAAAGGAAAAATGGGGAAAATTGGGGAAAAAATGGGAAAAGGGGGAAAATTGGGGAAAAAAATTGGGGAAATTGGGGAAAAGGGGGGGAAAAAAAGAGGAAAAGGTGGGAAAATTGGGATAAAACGGGAAATTGGGGGGAAATGGGAAAAGAGGGAAAAATCGGGGGAAAACGGGGAAAAATTGGGTGGAAAACTGGGAAAATCGGGGAAAAGTTGAGGAAATTGGGGAAAACGGAGGAAAAAAATCAGGGAAAAGGTTGGGAAAAGCGAGGGGAATGGGGAGAAAAAGTGGGAAAAGGGCGGGAAAAGGGCGGGAAAAGGGCGGGAAAAGGGCGGGGAGGGGGCGGGAAATGAGGGAAATTGTGGGAAAAGAGACGGGAAACGGTGGGGAAGGGACAGAAAGGGAGGAAAAACCGGGAAAAGAGCAGACGCCGGTGGGAAAACGCCGGGAAAAGGGAAAACGCCGGGAAAAGGTGGGAAAACGACGGGAAAAAGGTGGGAAAACGACGGGAAAACGGTGGGAAAAGGTGGGAAAACGCCGGGAAAAGGCGGAATTTTGCCAGGTTCCCCTTGGATTCGGGTTCAGGATCAACAATCCCAGAAACCTTCGGCCCTTCCCGCTTTTGCCTCCGCGGTGATCCCGGGAAAATCCGGGAATTCCGGGTCCGAAGGTTCCTGCCCAGGGCGGCGGCTCCGGCCGGGAACAGTTCCCGGATCCAGGTGGAGTTGGGGGAATTTTCCCTGGATTCTGACGGATTTGGGGAATTTTCCCTGGATTCTGACGGATTTGGGGAATTTTCCCCGGATTCTGACGGATTTTGGGAATTTTCCCTGGATTCTGACGGATTTTGGGAATTTTCCCTGAATTCCGGTGGATTTGGGGGAATTTTCCCCGGATTCTGACAGATTTTTGGAATTTTCCCTGGATTCAGGTGAATTTTGGGAATTTTCCCTGGATTCTGGCAGATTTTTGGGAGCATTTCTCCGGATCCAGGTGGATTTTGGGGAATTTTTCCTGAATCCCGGGGGGGTTTTTGGGAACTTTCCCCCGGATTCCGGCGGATTTTTGGGAATTTCCCCCCGAATCCCGGCGGATTTTGGGAATTCTCCCCCGGCCGGGGGGTTTTTGGGAATTTGGCGCTGAGGGGCGGCCAGCAGGCGGGCGCTGCTTTCCCCGGGGTTTCTTTGGCTCGGCGCCTTTGGGATTTATCCAGGGACAATCCCGGAGCCGCCCCGGACCCTTCCCGTCCCAATTCCCCTTCCTCCCCCTTTTCCCTTCTCTTGCCCTTTCCCCCTTTTCCCATTTCCCCTCCTTTCCCTTTCCCCACTTTTTTCCTCTTTTCACTTCCCCTTCCCTCCTTTTCCCTTTTCCCTTTTCCCCCTTTTTTCCCTTTTCCCTTTTCCCCTTTTTTCCCTTTTCCCCTTTTTCTCCTTTTCCCTTTTCCCCTTTCCCCCTTTTTTCCCTTTTCCCCCTTTTTTCCCTTTTCCCTTTTCCCCTTTTCCCCCTTTTCTCCCTTTTCCCCTTTTTCTCCTTTTCCCTTTTCCCTTTTCCCCTTTTTTCCCTTTTCCCCTTTTTTCCCTTTTCCCCTTTTTCCCCCATTCCCCTTTTCCTTTTCCCCCTTTTCCCTTCCCTCTTTTTTTACCCTTTTTCTTCTCTTTTTCCTTTTATTTTTTCCCTTTTTTTCCCTTTTTTCCCCCTTTCCCCCTTTTCCCCTTTTCCCCCTTTTTTCCCTTTTCCCTTTTCCCTTTTCCCCTTTTTTCCCTTTTCCCCTTTTTCCCCCATTCCCCTTTTCCTTTTCCCCCTTTTCCCTTCCCTCTTTTTTTACCCTTTTTCTTCTCTTTTTCCTTTTATTTTTTCCCTTTTTTCCCTTTTTTCCCCTTTCCCCCCCTTTTCCTTTTTCCCCTTTTCCCTCTTTTTCTTCTCTTTTCCCTTTTCCCCCCTTTCCCCCTTTTCCCTTTTCCCCTTTTCCCTTTTCCCTTTTCCCCTTTCCCCCTTTCCCTTTTTCCCCTTTTCCCTCTTTTTCTGCCTTCCCTCCCCCTTTTCCCTTTCCCCCCCTTTCCCCCTTTTCCCCTTTCCCATCCCATTCCCGTTTTCCCCCTCTCCCCATTTCCTTTCCCCACTGACCCCAAACCCTTCCCAAGGAATTCCCGACCCCAATTCCCGACCCCCGATCCCCGGGAGTTCCCTTTTCCTGCAGGACCGGGACCGGGATCGGGATCGGGATCAGGAATGGGATCGGGATCAGGATCGGGATCGGGATCGGGATCGGGATCGGGACCGGGATCGGGATCGGGATCGGGATCCGGGATCCCGACCCCGCTGCTGCTCCTGCTGCTCTCCGCCCTCCATCCCATAATAGGCGAGTCTGTGGGATGGGGAAAGGAACTCCTGGGATCAGAATTCCCACGGGAGGCCGGGAATTCCCGGGGACGGTGAAGCCCAAACAATTCCGGGAGCACGAAACCCAAAACATTCAGGAATGTGGGGCCCAAAGAATTCCGGGATGCCGAACGCCAAAAATTCCAGGAATATTAAACCCAAAGAATTTTGGGATATTGAGCCCAAAGAATTCCAGGATGTTAAACCCAAAGAATCCCGGGATTTTGAACCCAAGGAATCCCGGGATATTGATCCCCCCAAAAATTCGGGAATATCGATCCCGTACAATTCCAGAACGTTAAACCCGGAGAATTCCGGAACACTGATCTGCAAACAATTCGGGAATATCGATTCCCACCCATTCCCGCTTTGTTAAACCCAGAGAATAATCCCGGGAATTCCGGGATACTGAAGCCCCGAAATCCTGGAATATCGATCCCGAAGGATTCGGGAATATCGATCCCAGCCCAGGAACTCCGGGAATTTTCCGGCAGGGCCCGGTCCCGGCTGCGTCCTCCGGCAACGGCCGCAACCTGACGGGAATTCCGGAGAATCCCGGGAATTCCGCCGGGAATTCCGCCGCCGGCGGCTCCCTGCTGCTCCGGCCGGGCGCCGGCAACGCCGCGTCCTGCCGGGCGCCGGATCCGCGGCTCCCGACGGCGGCGGAATCGTCCGTGGTCATCGCCGGTGAGGAGGAAACCCCGGGAACGTCCCCGGGAAAAACCGGGAATTCTGCCGCGGGGATTCAAGGCGTTCGTGGGGGAAATCCGGGCGGATTTTCTGCGTTCGGGGGTTTTTTCCTTTTCCCGGGGTTTGGAGGTGTGGGAATGATCCCGGAGTTGGGCCGGGCTGGGTTTGAGTGGGAGCGGGGATGGGGAGGGACGGAATTCCCAGTTCGGGAACGATGGAATTCCCAGTTTGGGAACGATGGAATTCCCAGTTTGGGAACGATGGAATTCCCAGTTTGGGGATGGAATTCCCAGTTTGGGATGGAATTCCTGGGTTTTGGGGATGGGGAGGGATGGAATTCCCAGTTTGGGAACGAGGGAATTCCCAGTTTGGGATGGGGAATTCCCAGTTTGGGAACGATGGAATTCCCAGTTTGGGAACGATGGAATTCCCAGTCTGGGAACGATGGAATTCCCAGTTTGGGATGGAATTCCTGGGTTTTGGGGATGGGGAGGGATGGAATTCCCAGTTTGGGAACGATGGAATTCCCAGTTTGGGATGGGGAATTCCCAGTTTGGGAACGATGGAATTCCCAGTTTGGGAACGATGGAATTCCCAGTTTGGGATGGGGAATTCCCAGTTTGGGAACGATGGAATTCCCAGTTTGGGAACGATGGAATTCCCAGTTTGGGGATGGGGAATTCCCAGTCTGGGGCTGGAATTCCCACTTTGGGGATGGGGAATTCCCAGTTTGGGGATTGGGAATTCCCAGTTTGGGAATGGGGAATTCCCAGTCTGGGGCTGGAATTCCCAGTTTGGGGATGGGGAATTCCCAGTCTGGGAACGATGGAATTCCCAGTTTGGGAACGATGGAATTCCCAGTCTGGGGCTGGAATTCCCAGTTTGGAGATGGGGAATTCCCAGTTTTGGGATGGGGAATTCCCAGTTTGGGAACGATGGAATTCCCAGTTTGGGATGGAATTCCCAGTTTGGGAACGATGGAATTCCCAGTTTGGGGATTGGGAATTCCCAGTTTGGGGATTGGGAATTCCCAGTTTGGGGATGGGGAATTCCCAGTTTGGGGATTGGGAATTCCCAGTTTGGGGGATTGGGAATTCCCACTTTGGGGATGGGGAATTCCCAGTTTGGGGATTGGGAATTCCCAGTTTGGGAATGGGGGAATTCCCAGTTTGGAGATGGGGAATTCCCAGTCTGGGGCTGGAATTCCCAGTCTGGGGCTGGAATTCCCACTTTGGGGCGGGAATTCCCATTCTCCCGCCACGATTCCCGGCATTCCCTCGGCAGCCGTGCTCTTCCCGGCCTCGTCCCCGTGGCTCCCGCCGCTGCTCCTGGGGCTGGCGGCCGCCTGCGCCCTGCGCCGTCAGCCCCCGTTCACGACGTTCCCGACATTCCCGACATTCCCGACATTCCCGACATTCCCGACATTCCCGGATTTCCCACCTTTCGCTCCACGTTTCTCCTCCTCTTTTCCCGGTTTTCCTCCTCCTCTCCCGTTTTTCCCCTTCCGCTTTTCCGGTTTTTTCTCATTCCCCCGTTCCCGACGTTCCCGACATTCCCGGATTTCCCACCTTCCATCCCACCTTACAATTAAAAGTTAATTAACAGTTCCTTACCCATTAATTAACTGCTGACGAGCCATTAATGACCCATTTATTGACCATTAATTACCCCTTAAATACCCATTAATGAGCCCTAATCTACCCATTTATTAGCCCCCAATTACCCATTAATTGCTCATTAATTACCCATTCATGTCCCAATCATTACCATTAATTACCGATAATTGATCTTTATTTTACCCAATTATCGCCAGTTGATTACCCGCTGACTAACCATTCATTACCCATTAATTACCCATTAATTGCCCGTTCGTTTCCAATTGAACACCATTGATTACCAATTAATGCATTAATTACCCGTCCAGTTCCCATTGGATACTAATTAATTACCGAATAATTATCCATAAATTGCCCCTTAATTACTCGTTAATTGCCCATTAATGACTTTTTCCCGCTCGGCGTTTCGCAGGGAACCGCCGGGTCCTGGCTCAGCAGCGTGAGTGCAATTAATTAGTTCGTTAATTAATCTCCCGATGAGGGCGCCGCTTACCCTGGGTGATCGGCCAAAAAATTCCGAATTCTTTGGGAGGTTCGAGGGTGAAAATTCCCAAAAAAAGCCAAAAAAAAATCGGGAATCGTTGGCTGGAAATGGTGGGAAAAGAAATCGTGGGTTGGGAATGAAATAGATAAAATAAATAAAATTAAAAAAAATAATTTAAATTAAAATTAAAAATTAAAAAATGAAATTAAAAAAAACCAAATTCAAAACGAAAATGAAAATTTTAAATTAAATTTTTTTAAAAAAACAACGAAGGCAGCGGAGGAGAAATTGTTAAAATTTAGAATTTCTAGAAATTACCTTGATTTTTATTTTGATGCGAATTTATCGGAAATTAATTCCTGTTTCTAAATTAATCCCGAAATGATAAAACGGGGAAAGAAAAAAGGGAAAAGGGGAAAAGGGAAATCTGGGATCGATGGGATTTTTGGAGGGGAAATTCCAAAGAAAAGGGAAATCTGGGATCGATGGGATTTTGAGGGGGGAAATTCCAAAGGAAAGGGAAAAGGGAAATCTGGGATCGATGGGATTTTTGGAGGGGAAATTCCAAAGGAAGGGAAATCTGGGATCGATGGGATTTTTGGAGGGGAAATTCCAAAGGAAAGGGAAATCTGGGATCGATGGGATTTTGGAGGGGAAATTCCAAAGGAAAGGGAAAATCTGGGATCGATGGGATTTTTGGAGGGGAAATTCCAAAGGAAAGGGAAATCTGGGATCGATGGGATTTTTGGAGGGGAAATTCCAAAGGAAAGGGAAATCTGGATCGATGGGATTTTTGGAGGGGAAAATTCCAAAGGAAGGGAAATCTGGGATCGATGGGATTTGGAGAGGGGAAATTCCAAAGGAAAGGGAAATCTGGGATCGATGGGATTTTTGGAGGGGAAATTCCAAAGGAAAGGGAAATCTGGGATCGATGGGATTTTTGGAGGGGAAATTCCAAAGGAAAGGGAAATCTGGGATCGATGGGATTTGGAGAGGGGAAATTCCAAAGGGAGAAGGGAAATCTGGGATCGATGGGATTTGGAGCGTCCCCGGGGGCGGGATCCGGCGGGATCCGGCGGGATCCGGCGGGAGCGCGGCCGGGGGAAGGGAAGGGAAAAGGGGAACGAGTGCGGAAGGAAATCCCGGAACTCCACGAGAAACGGCAGCGGCGGGGAGGAAACGCAATCGGTTAAATCGAATCGAATCGAATCGGATTAAATTAAATTAAATTAAATTAAATTAAATTAGGTTAAATTGAAAGAAATTGAATGGAATTGAATGGAATTGAATTGAATTAAATTGAATTAAACCAAATTAAATTGAATTAAACCAAATTGAATTGAATTAAATTGAGTAAAATTGAATGAAATTGAATTAAATTAAATTGAATGAAATTGAATTGGATTAAACTAAATTAAATTGAACTGAATTAAGTTAAATTGAATTAAATTGAGTTAAATTGAATTGAATTAGATTAAATTAAATTAAATTAAATTGAATTAAATTGAATTAAATTGAATTAAATTGAATTAAATTGAATTAAACTGAATTGAATTAAATTATGTTAAATTGAATGAAATTGAATTGGATTAAACTAAATTAAATTGAACTGAATTGAATTGAATTAAGTTAAATTGAATTAAATTGAATTGAATTAAACTGAATTGAATTAAATTAAATTGAATTAAATTGAATGAAATTAAATTGAATGAAATTGAATTGAATTAAGTTAAATTGAGTTAAATTGAATGAAATTGAATTGAATTAAATTGAATGAAATTGGATTGGATTAAACTGAATTAAATTGAACTGAATTGAATTGAATTAAGTTAAATTGAATTAAATGGAGTTGAATTGAATTGAATTAGATTAAATTAAGTTAAATTAAGTTAAATTAAATTGAATAATTAAATTGAATTAAATTGAATTCAACTGAATTGAATTAAATTATGTTAAATTGAATTAAATTGAGTTAAATTGAATTGAATTAAACTGAATTGAATTAAATTGAATTAAATTGAATGAAATTAAATTGAATGAAATTGAATTGAATGAAATTAAATTGAGTTAAATTGAATGAAATCAAATTAAAGAAATCAAATTAAATTGAATGAAATCAAATTGAATTGAATGAAATTTAATTCAGTTAATTAACTGGAATTCGTTCAATGGGATTGAATTCAGTGGCCTCGAATGAAATAATTCCCGGTTCCCGTCTCCGTGGCAGGAACGGCGCAGCGGGAGAACTTCCCCCGGAATTCTTTCCCCGGAATTCCCAGAAACTGCCCCAAAATTCCCCTGGAATTCCCGGAACTTCCCGGATTTTCTCCCGGAATTCCCAGAAATTGCCCCAAAATTCCCCTGGAATTCCCGGAACTTCCCGGATTTTCTCCCGGAATTCCCAGAAATTGCCCCAAAATTCCCCTGGAATTCCCGGAACTTCCCCCGGAATTCTTTCCCTGGAATTCCCAGAAATTGCCCCCCAAATTCCCCTGAAATTCCCAGAATTTCCCCTGGAATTTCTCCCAGAATTTCCCCCGGAACTTTTCCCCCGGAATTTTCCCTGGAATTGCCCCAAAATCCCCCCGGAATTCCCGGACTTTTCCCTGGGATTGTCCCCAGAATTCCTGGAATTTCCCCCAGAATTCCCGGATTTTCCCCCCCCGGAATTCCCGGATTTCCCCCCCCGGAATTCCCGGACTTTCCCCTCCGGAATTCCCAGACTTTCCCCCCCGGAATTCCCGGATTTTCCCCCGGAATTCCCGGATTTTCCCCCCCGGAATTCCCAGATTTTCCCCCCCGGCATTCCCGGATTTCCCCCGGAATTCCCGGATTTTCCCCCGGAATTCCCGGATTTCCCCCCCCGGGATTCCCAGATTTTCCCCCCCGGCATTCCCGGATTTCCCCCGGAATTCCCGGATTTTCCCCCCCGGAATTCCCGGATTTCCCCCCCCCCCCGGAATTCCCGGATTTCCCCCGGAATTCCCGGATTTTCCCCCCCGGAATTCCCGGATTTCCCCCCCCCCCGGAATTCCCGGATTTTCCCCCCCGGAATTCCCAGATTTCCCCCGGCATTCCCGGATTTTCCCCCGGACTTTCTCCCCGGAATTCCCGGATTTCCCCCCCCGGAATTCCCGGATTTTCCCCCCCGGAATTCCCAGATTTTCCCCCCCCGGCATTCCCGGATTTCCCCCGGAATTCCCGGATTTTCCCCCGGAATTCCCGGATTTTCCCCCGGCATTCCCGGATTTTCTCCCCCCGGCATTCCCGGATTTTCCCCCCGGAATTCCCGGACTTTCCCCCCCCAGAATTCCCGGATTTCCCCCCCCGGAATTCCCGGATTTTCCCCCGGAATTCCCGGATTTTCCCCCGGCATTCCCGGATTTCCCCCCCCGGCATTCCCGGATTTTCCCCCGGAATTCCCGGATTTCCCCCCCCGGCATTCCCGGATTTTCCCCCGGAATTCCCGGATTTTTCCCCCCGGCATTCCCGGATTTTCCCCCCCCCCCGGCATTCCCGGATTTTCCCCCGGCATTCCCGGATTTCCCCTCCCGGAATTCCCGGATTTTCCCCCGGCATTCCCGGATTTTCTCCCCCCGGCATTCCCGGATTTTCCCCCCGGAATTCCCGGACTTTCCCCCCCCAGAATTCCCGGATTTCCCCCCCCGGAATTCCCGGATTTTCCCCCCCGGAATTCCCGGATTTTCCCCCCCGGAATTCCCGGATTTCCCCCCCGGAATTCCCGGATTTTCCCCCCCCCGGCATTCCCGGATTTCCCCCCCCGGAATTCCCGATTTTCCCCCGGAATTCCCGGATTTCCCCCGGCATTCCCGGATTTTCCCTCCCCCCGGCATTCCCGGATTTCCCCTCCCGGCATTCCCAGATTTCCCCCGGAATTTCCCCCGGCATTCCCGGATTTTCCCTCCCCCCGGAATTCCCGGATTTCCCCCCCGGCATTCCCGGATTTTCCCCCCCGGAATTCCCGGATTTTCCCCCCCGGAATTCCCGGACTTTCCCCCGGAATTCCCGGATTTCCCCCCCGGAATTCCCAGATTTCCCCCGGCGTTCCCGGCATTCCCGTCGCTCCCCGCAGGGCCCGAGGGGCTCGCCCTGGAGCCGGGTGAGGGCTGGCGGGAATTAATTCATCAGCAACCGCTAATTAGTCCCTCATCAGCCCCTCATTAATTATTACTTGGTCTTTAGGGAGTCATTAGCAGGCCATCGATTATTGATTGGCCTCCAATTAGCCAGCAATCATTATCTATTACTAATCATTAGTTATTGCTCTAACTAATTAGAAATGAGGCTTTAATTAGTCACTCTCACCCGATTAACGAGTTGTTTGCCTACGGTTAATTAGATCCCAGCCTCTCCTTAATTCGTCGTTAATCTCAAATCAATTCTTCTTCAGCTTTGAGCTGATTGCTCATTAGGCTCAGACCAGCTCTAAGACACAGAATAATTAATTATTAGACAATCGATTATCCCGAGACGGGTTATTTATTAGTCTTTAATTAGTCAGGAGCATCTAATGAATATTTATTAGCATCTATTATCTATTGGCCTCGAAGTATTAGCTATCGGCATCTAATTAGCTATTAGCTGCTAATTGTTTATTTATCAAGCTTTAATTAGTTATTAGTGTCTAATTAATTAGATATTACCCTCTAATTAATTCGTTATTAGCCTTGAACCTGTTACCGGCCCGTTTATTAGACTAATTATTTCTTACTCTTCAACTAATTATTTCTTAGATCAATTATTTATGAAATTCAGACTAATAAATTATTAGACCTGGAATAACAGACTTGCGTCATTAGAATTAATAAGACCCACGCTCTTATTAGAGTGATGCCACTTGTTCATTAGACCGGTTTTAATTATCTCTTAGACTCGGATTAATTAGTTACTAGAATTCAGCCAATTATTCAATTCAGGCAAATTTTTATTAGCCCGAGATAAAGCAATTAACGATTAGGCAGAGGCTAATTATCAGGGAGATTCATTATTAGACTCGTGCCAATTATTTGCTTCCAGCAATTATTTATTAGGGGACCGGGAGTAATTATTAATTAGATTCTAATAATGATTTTTTATTCTCCCTGTTCTTTTCCAGAGGAGGAGGTGGGAAAATTCCAGAAGGGTAATTAGTGACAATTATCCGTGCTGTTAATTAGATCTAATATTTATTAACAGCTCTTCATCTTATAAATTTACAAAACACGATTGATGACATTAATTATTGATTAGCAAGTAATTCGATTTTCTACATGAGCCGCCCTAATTAATCGCGGCGAAAAATGATTGAATTGTAATTTCGCGATTAATCGTTAAATTAATACAGGATTGATAATATGCGGTGTATTAACGACGGTGTCTTTATGATCATTTGTATCATAAATAACGTGAATTATTAATTACATTCGATTTAATATTTTCGGTGAACAGATAATTAGTTCCGTTGATTGTAGTTCTATAATTATTTATATAATAAACCCCAATTATCATTAATTATCGATCATTTATCAAATGTTCACGCGATCCAAACCGTATTCCAAATAATCAAGTCACTCATTAGTAATTGATAATAAGCACTCAAATAATACTTATTAGTTCTATTAATAGGAACTATTAGTTCTATTAATTCCATTAATAACTAACGACACGTATTGAATTAATATTAATTAACGAAACAATGAACAAATGGTTGTTCCAGTTGCTACGTAACGATAATGAACTCGGTGCTGACGTCATATTTATTAATTCTATCATTACTAATGAACCCGGGAATTCGGGGGAAACCCGGGAAAAACAGGGAAAACCCGGGAAAACCCGGGAAAACCCGGGAATTCGGGGAAAACCCGGGAAAAACTGGGAAAACCCGGGAAAACCCGGGAAAAACTGGGAAAACCCGGGAAAACCCGGGAAAAACTGGGAAAACCCGGGAAAAACTGGGAAAACCGGGGAAAACCCGGGAAAAACTGGGAAAACCCGGGAATTCGGGGAAAACCCGGGAATTCGGGGAAAACCTGGGAATACCCGGGAATTCGGGGAAAACCCGGGAATTCGGGGAATTCTGGGAATTCGGGGAAAACCCGGGAATTCGGGGAATTCGGGGAAAACCCGGGAATTCTGGGAAAACCTGGGAATTCGGGGAATTCTGGGAATTCGGGGAAAACCGGGAAATTCGGGGAATTCGGGGAAAAACTGGGAATTCTGGGAATTCTGGGAATTCTGGGAATTCTGGGAAAACCTGGGAAAAACTGGGACTTCGGGGAATTCGGGGAATTCTGGGAATTCGGGGAAAACCTGGGAAAACCCGGGAATTCGGGGAAAACCCGGGAAAAACTGGGAAAACCCGGGAAAATCCGGGAATTCTGGGAATTCGGGGAATTCGGGGAAAACCCGGGAATTCTGGGAAAACCTGAGAAAACCCGGGAATTCGGGGAATTCTGGGAATTCGGGGAAAACCCGGGAATTCGGGGAAAACCCGGGAATTCGGGGAATTCGGGGAAAACCTGAGAAAACCTGGGAATTCTGGGGGGGTTTGGGGAATTCCGGGAATTCGGGGATTTCCGGGAAATGGAGGGAATTTCCGGCACCTGGGGAACTCGGAGAATTCCATGGATTCGGGAATTCCCCAGTTCTGAATTTCTCACATTCCAAGAATTCTCAGAGCGTGGGGAATTGTGGGAATTGTGGGAATTCTGAGAATTTGGGGATTTTCACACCTGTCCCGGGTGTCTCTCACCTGTCCCGGGTGTCTCACACCTGTCCCGGGTGTCTCACACCTGTCCCGGGTGTCTCACACCTGTCCCGGGTGTCTCACACCTGTCCCGGGTGTCTCACACCTGTCCCGGGTGTCTCTCACCTGTCCCGGGTGTCTCACACCTGTCTCGGGTGTCTCACACCTGTCCCGGGTGTCTCACACCTGTCTCAGGTGTCTCTCACCTGTCCCGGGTGTCTCACACCTGTCCCGGGTGTCTCACACCTGTCCCGGCTGTCTCACACCTGTCCCGGGTGTCTCACACCTGTCTCAGGTGTCTCTCACCTGTCCCGAGTGTCTCACACCTGTCCCGAGTGTCTCACACCTGTCCCGGGTGTCTCACACCTGTCTCAGGTGTCTCTCACCTATCCCGGGTGTCTCTCACCTGTCTCAGGTGTCTCACACCTGTCCCGGGTGTCTCACACCTGTCCCGGGTGTCTCACACCTGTCCCGGGTGTCTCACACCTGTCTCGGGTGTCTCTCACCTGTCCCGAGTGTCTCACACCTGTCCCGAGTGTCTCACACCTGTCCCGGGTGTCTCACACCTGTCCCGGGTGTCTCACACCTGTCTCGGGTGTCTCACACCTGTCTCAGGTGTCTCTCACCTGTCCCGGGTGTCTCACACCTGTCCCGGGTGTCTCACACCTGTCCCGGGTGTCTCTCACCTGTCCCGGGTGTCTCACACCTGTCTCGGGTGTCTCACACCTGTCTCAGGTGTCTCTCACCTGTCCCGGGTGTCTCTCACCTGTCCCGGGTGTCTCACACCTGTCCCGGGTGTCTCTCACCTGTCTCGGGTGTCTCACACCTGTCCCGGGTGTCCTCACACCTGTCTCAGGTGTCTCTCACCTGTCCCGGGTGTCTCACACCTGTCCCGGGTGTCTCTCACCTGTCCCGGGTGTCTCACACCTGTCCCGGGTGTCTCACACCTGTCCCGGGTGTCTCACACCTGTCCCGAGTGTCTCTCACCTGTCTCAGGTGTCTCTCACCTGTCCCGGGTGTCTCTCACCTGTCCCGGGTGTCTCACACCTGTCCCGGGTGTCTCTCACCTGTCCCGGGTGTCTCACACCTGTCTCAGGTGTCTCACACCTGTCCCGAGTGTCTCACACCTGTCCCGTGTGTCTCACACCTGTCTCAGGTGTCTCTCACCTGTCCCGAGTGTCTCACACCTGTCCCGTGTGTCTCACACCTGTCTCAGGTGTCTCTCACCTGTCCCGAGTGTCTCACACCTGTCCCGTGTGTCTCTCACCTGTCTCAGGTGTCTCACACCTGTCCCGAGTGTCTCACACCTGTCCCGGGTGTCTCACACCTGTCCCGGGTGTCTCTCACCTGTCTCGGGTGTCTCACACCTGTCCCGGGTGTCTCACACCTGTCCCGGGTGTCTCACACCTGTCCCGGGTGTCTCACACCTGTCCCGGGTGTCTCACACCTGTCTCGGGTGTCTCTCACCTGTCCCGGGTGTCTCACACCTGTCCCGGGTGTCTCACACCTGTCCCGAGTGTCTCACACCTGTCCCGAGTGTCTCACACCTGTCCCGAGTGTCTCTCACCTGTCTCAGGTGTCTCACACCTGTCCCGGGTGTCTCTCACCTGTCTCAGGTGTCTCACACCTGTCTCAGGTGTCTCACACCTGTCCCGGGTGTCTCACACCTGTCCCGAGTGTCTCACACCTGTCCCGAGTGTCTCACACCTGTCCCGGGTGTCTCTCACCTGTCCCGGGTGTCTCTCACCTGTCCCGGCTGTCTCACACCTGTCCCGAGTGTCTCACACCTGTCCCGGGTGTCTCTCACCTGTCCCGGGTGTCTCTCACCTGTCCCGGGTGTCTCACACCTGTCCCGGGTGTCTCACACCTGTCCCGGCTGTCTCACACCTGTCCCGGCTGTCTCACACCTGTCCCGGGTGTCTCACACCTGTCCCGGGTGTCTCACACCTGTCCCGGGTGTCTCTCACCTGTCTCGGGTGTCTCTCATCTGTCCCGGGTGTCTCACACCTGTCCCGGGTGTCTCACACCTGTCCCGGGTGCCTCACACCTGTCCCGGGTGTCTCACACCTGTCCCGGGTGTCTCTCACCTGTCCCGAGTGTCTCACACCTGTCCCGGGTGTCTCACACCTGTCCCGGGTGTCTCACACCTGTCCCGGGTGTCTCACACCTGTCCCGGGTGTCTCACACCTGTCCCGGGTGTCTCACACCTGTCTCGGGTGTCTCTCACCTGTCCCGGGTGTCTCACACCTGTCTCAGGTGTCTCACACCTGTCCCGGGTGTCTCTCACCTGTCCCGGGTGTCTCACACCTGTCCCGGGTGTCTCACACCTGTCCCGGGTGTCTCACACCTGTCCCGAGTGTCTCACACCTGTCTCGGGTGTCTCACACCTGTCTCAGGTGTCTCACACCTGTCCCGGCTGTCTCACACCTGTCCCGGGTGTCTCACACCTGTCCCGGGTGTCTCTCACCTGTCTCAGGTGTCTCTCACCTGTCCCGGGTGTCTCTCACCTGTCCCGAGTGTCTCACACCTGTCCCGGGTGTCTCACACCTGTCCCGGGTGTCTCACACCTGTCTCGGGTGTCTCACACCTGTCCCGGGTGTCTCACACCTGTCCCGGGTGTCTCTCACCTGTCTCAGGTGTCTCACACCTGTCTCGGGTGTCTCACACCTGTCTCGGGTGTCTCACACCTGTCTCGGGTGTCTCTCACCTGTCTCAGGTGTCTCACACCTGTCTCGGGTGTCTCACACCTGTCCCGGGTGTCTCACACCTGTCCCGGGTGTCTCTCACCTGTCTCAGGTGTCTCACACCTGTCTCGGGTGTCTCACACCTGTCTCGGGTGTCTCTCACCTGTCTCAGGTGTCTCACACCTGTCCCGGGTGTCTCACACCTGTCCCGGGTGTCTCTCACCTGTCTCAGGTGTCTCACACCTGTCTCGGGTGTCTCACACCTGTCCCGGGTGTCTCTCACCTGTCCCGAGTGTCTCACACCTGTCCCGGGTGTCTCACACCTGTCCCGGGTGTCTCTCACCTGTCTCAGGTGTCTCACACCTGTCTCGGGTGTCTCACACCTGTCTCGGGTGTCTCTCACCTGTCCCGGGTGTCTCACACCTGTCCCGGGTGTCTCACACCTGTCCCGGGTGTCTCACACCTGTCTCAGGTGTCTCACACCTGTCCCGGCTGTCTCACACCTGTCCCGGGTGTCTCTCACCTGTCCCGGGTGTCTCACACCTGTCTCAGGTGTCTCACACCTGTCTCAGGTGTCTCACACCTGTCCCGGCTGTCTCACACCTGTCTCAGGTGTCTCACACCTGTCTCAGGTGTCTCACACCTGTCCCGGGTGTCTCTCACCTGTCCCGGGTGTCTCTCACCTGTCCCGAGTGTCTCACACCTGTCCCGGCTGTCTCACACCTGTCTCAGGTGTCTCACACCTGTCCCGGGTGTCTCTCACCTATCCCGGGTGTCTCTCACCTGTCTCAGGTGTCTCACACCTGTCCCGGGTGTCTCTCACCTGTCTCAGGTGTCTCACACCTGTCTCAGGTGTCTCACACCTGTCCCGGGTGTCTCACACCTGTCCCGGGTGTCTCACACCTGTCTCGGGTGTCTCTCACCTGTCCCGGGTGTCTCACACCTGTCCCGGGTGTCTCTCACCTGTCCCGGGTGTCTCACACCTGTCTCGGGTGTCTCTCACCTGTCCCGGGTGTCTCACACCTGTCTCAGGTGTCTCACACCTGTCCCGGGTGTCTCACACCTGTCTCGGGTGTCTCTCACCTGTCCCGGGTGTCTCACACCTGTCTCAGGTGTCTCACACCTGTCCCGGCTGTCTCACACCTGTCCCGGGTGTCTCACACCTGTCTCGGGTGTCTCTCACCTGTCCCGGGTGTCTCTCACCTGTCCCGGGTGTCTCACACCTGTCCCGAGTGTCTCACACCTGTCCCGAGTGTCTCACACCTGTCCCGGGTGTCTCACACCTGTCCCGGGTGTCTCTCACCTGTCTCAGGTGTCTCACACCTGTCTCAGGTGTCTCACACCTGTCCCGGGTGTCTCACACCTGTCCCGGGTGTCTCTCACCTGTCTCAGGTGTCTCACACCTGTCTCAGGTGTCTCACACCTGTCCCGGGTGTCTCACACCTGTCTCGGGTGTCTCACACCTGTCTCGGGTGTCTCTCACCTGTCCCGGGTTTCTCACACCTGTCCCGGGTGTCTCACACCTGTCCCGGGTGTCTCACACCTGTCTCAGGTGTCTCACACCTGTCCCGGCTGTCTCACACCTGTCCCGGGTGTCTCTCACCTGTCCCGGGTGTCTCTCACCTGTCTCAGGTGTCTCACACCTGTCCCGGGTGTCTCACACCTGTCCCGGGTGTCTCACACCTGTCCCGGGTGTCTCTCACCTGTCCCGAGTGTCTCACACCTGTCCCGGCTGTCTCACACCTGTCTCAGGTGTCTCACACCTGTCCCGGGTGTCTCACACCTGTCTCAGGTGTCTCACACCTGTCCCGGGTGTCTCTCACCTGTCTCAGGTGTCTCACACCTGTCTCAGGTGTCTCACACCTGTCCCGGGTGTCTCACACCTGTCCCGGGTGTCTCACACCTGTCCCGGCTGTCTCACACCTGTCTCAGGTGTCTCACACCTGTCCCGGGTGTCTCACACCTGTCCCGGGTGTCTCACACCTGTCCCGGGTGTCTCTCACCTGTCTCGGGTGTCTCACACCTGTCTCGGGTTTCTCACACCTGTCCCGAGTGTCTCACACCTGTCCCGGGTGTCTCTCACCTGTCCCGGGTGTCTCTCACCTGTCTCAGGTGTCTCACACCTGTCCCGGGTGTCTCACACCTGTCCCGGGTGTCTCACACCTGTCCCGGCTGTCTCACACCTGTCTCAGGTGTCTCACACCTGTCCCGGGTGTCTCACACCTGTCCCGGGTGTCTCACACCTGTCCCGGGTGTCTCTCACCTGTCTCGGGTGTCTCACACCTGTCTCGGGTTTCTCACACCTGTCCCGAGTGTCTCACACCTGTCCCGGGTGTCTCTCACCTGTCCCGGGTGTCTCTCACCTGTCCCGGGTGTCTCACACCTGTCCCGGGTGTCTCACACCTGTCCCGGGTGTCTCTCACCTGTCCCGGGTGTCTCTCACCTGTCCCGGGTGTCTCACACCTGTCCCGGGTGTCTCTCACCTGTCCCGGGTGTCTCACACCTGTCCCGGGTGTCTCTCACCTGTCCCGAGTGTCTCACACCTGTCCCGGGTGTCTCTCACCTGTCCCGGGTGTCTCACACCTGTCCCGGGTGTCTCACACCTGTCCCGGGTGTCTCTCACCTGTCCCGGGTGTCTCACACCTGTCCCGGGTGTCTCACACCTGTCCCGGGTGTCTCTCACCTGTCTCGGGTGTCTCACACCTGTCCCGGGTGTCTCACACCTGTCCCGAGTGTCTCACACCTGTCTCAGGTGTCTCACACCTGTCCCGGGTGTCTCTCACCTGTCCCGGGTGTCTCTCACCTGTCCCGGGTGTCTCACACCTGTCCCGGGTGTCTCTCACCTGTCCCGGGTGTCTCTCACCTGTCCCGGGTGTCTCACACCTGTCCCGGGTGTCTCACACCTGTCCCGGGTGTCTCTCACCTGTCCCGGGTGTCTCACACCTGTCTCAGGTGTCTCTCACCTGTCCCGGGTGTCTCACACCTGTCCCGGGTGTCTCACACCTGTCCCGGGTGTCTCTCACCTGTCCCGGGTGTCTCACACCTGTCTCAGGTGTCTCACACCTGTCCCGGGTGTCTCACACCTGTCCCGAGTGTCTCACACCTGTCCCGGGTGTCTCACACCTGTCCCGGGTGTCTCACACCTGTCCCGGGTGTCTCACACCTGTCCCGGGTGTCTCTCACCTGTCCCGGGTGTCTCTCACCTGTCCCGGGTGTCTCACACCTGTCCCGAGTGTCTCTCACCTGTCTCAGGTGTCTCACACCTGTCCCGAGTGTCTCACACCTGTCCCGGGTGTCTCACACCTGTCCCGGCTGTCTCACACCTGTCCCGGGTGTCTCACACCTGTCCCGGGTGTCTCACACCTGTCCCGGGTGTCTCTCACCTGTCCCGGGTGTCTCACACCTGTCCCGGGTGTCTCTCACCTGTCCCGGGTGTCTCACACCTGTCCCGGGTGTCTCACACCTGTCCCGAGTGTCTCACACCTGTCCCGGGTGTCTCACACCTGTCCCGGGTGTCTCACACCTGTCCCGGGTGTCTCACACCTGTCCCGGGTGTCTCTCACCTGTCCCGGGTGTCTCACACCTGTCTCAGGTGTCTCACACCTGTCCCGGGTGTCTCACACCTGTCCCGAGTGTCTCACACCTGTCCCGGGTGTCTCACACCTGTCCCGGGTGTCTCTCACCTGTCCCGGGTGTCTCACACCTGTCCCGGGTGTCTCTCACCTGTCCCGGGTGTCTCACACCTGTCCCGGGTGTCTCACACCTGTCCCGAGTGTCTCACACCTGTCCCGGGTGTCTCACACCTGTCCCGGGTGTCTCACACCTGTCCCGGGTGTCTCTCACCTGTCCCGAGTGTCTCACACCTGTCTCAGGTGTCTCACACCTGTCCCGGGTGTCTCTCACCTGTCTCGGGTGTCTCACACCTGTCCCGGGTGTCTCACACCTGTCCCGAGTGTCTCACACCTGTCTCAGGTGTCTCACACCTGTCCCGGGTGTCTCACACCTGTCCCGGGTGTCTCACACCTGTCCCGAGTGTCTCTCACCTGTCCCGGGTGTCTCACACCTGTCCCGGGTGTCTCACACCTGTCCCGGGTGTCTCACACCTGTCCCGGGTGTCTCTCACCTGTCTCGGGTGTCTCTCACCTGTCCCGGGTGTCTCACACCTGTCTCGGGTGTCTCACACCTGTCCCGGGTGTCTCACACCTGTCCCGGGTGTCTCTCACCTGTCCCGGGTGTCTCTCACCTGTCCCGGGTGTCTCACACCTGTCTCAGGTGTCTCTCACCTGTCCCGGGTGTCTCTCACCTGTCTCAGGTGTCTCACACCTGTCCCGGGTGTCTCTCACCTGTCCCGGGTGTCTCACACCTGTCCCGAGTGTCTCACACCTGTCCCGGGTGTCTCACACCTGTCCCGGGTGTCTCTCACCTGTCCCGGGTGTCTCACACCTGTCTCAGGTGTCTCACACCTGTCCCGGGTGTCTCATACCTGTCCCGAGTGTCTCACACCTGTCCCGGGTGTCTCACACCTGTCTCAGGTGTCTCACACCTGTCCCGGGTGTCTCACACCTGTCCCGGGTGTCTCACACCTGTCCCGGGTGTCTCACACCTGTCTCGGGTGTCTCACACCTGTCTCAGGTGTCTCTCACCTGTCCCGGGTGTCTCACACCTGTCCCGAGTGTCTCTCACCTGTCTCGGGTGTCTCACACCTGTCCCGGGTGTCTCTCACCTGTCCCGGGTGTCTCACACCTGTCCCGGGTGTCTCACACCTGTCCCGAGTGTCTCACACCTGTCTCAGGTGTCTCACACCTGTCCCGGGTGTCTCTCACCTGTCCCGGGTGTCTCACACCTGTCCCGAGTGTCTCACACCTGTCCCGGGTGTCTCACACCTGTCCCGGGTGTCTCTCACCTGTCCCGGGTGTCTCACACCTGTCTCAGGTGTCTCACACCTGTCCCGGGTGTCTCATACCTGTCCCGAGTGTCTCACACCTGTCCCGGGTGTCTCACACCTGTCTCAGGTGTCTCACACCTGTCCCGGGTGTCTCACACCTGTCCCGGGTGTCTCTCACCTGTCTCGGGTGTCTCACACCTGTCTCAGGTGTCTCACACCTGTCCCGGGTGTCTCACACCTGTCCCGGGTGTCTCACACCTGTCCCGGGTGTCTCACACCTGTCCCGGGTGTCTCACACCTGTCTCGGGTGTCTCTCACCTGTCCCGGGTGTCTCACACCTGTCTCGGGTGTCTCACACCTGTCCCGGGTGTCTCACACCTGTCCCGGGTGTCTCTCACCTGTCCCGGGTGTCTCACACCTGTCCCGGGTGTCTCACACCTGTCCCGAGTGTCTCACACCTGTCCCGGGTGTCTCACACCTGTCCCGGGTGTCTCTCACCTGTCCCGGGTGTCTCACACCTGTCTCAGGTGTCTCACACCTGTCCCGGGTGTCTCACACCTGTCCCGAGTGTCTCACACCTGTCTCAGGTGTCTCACACCTGTCCCGGGTGTCTCACACCTGTCCCGGGTGTCTCACACCTGTCTCAGGTGTCTCTCACCTGTCCCGGGTGTCTCACACCTGTCCCGGGTGTCTCACACCTGTCCCGGGTGTCTCACACCTGTCTCAGGTGTCTCTCACCTGTCCCGGGTGTCTCACACCTGTCCCGGGTGTTCCCGCCGTTTCTCATTCCAGGGCGGATCCCGGCCCAGCTCGGTGAGTGGCCCCGCCCCCCGGCCCCGCCCGGCCCCGCGGCTTCGTGCTAATGAGCGTTAATGAGCGCTAATGAGCATTAATGAGCGTTAATGAGCGTTAATCAGCGTTAATGAGCGCTAATGCGCGTTAATCAGCGGTAATGAGCGGTAATGAGCGCTAATGCGCGTTAATCAGCGCTAATGCGCGTTAATCAGCGCTAATTAACGGTAATTAGTGCTCCTTCCCACACAGAGTTCAGACGGGCTCAGAGCCACGCAGGTGAGTCCGGCCCAGACCTTCCTCTTCCTCCTCCTCCTCTTCCTCTTCCTCTCCAACACTCCACCATATCCCACGATATCTCCCAACGTCACCGGCTATCCCGCGATATCCCGCGATATCCCGCGATATCCCGCGATATCCCGCGACATCCCGCGATATCCCGCGATATCCCGCGATATCCCGCGACATCCCGCGATATCCCGCGCTCCCGCCTCTCTCCCTCTCCCCCCCGCCCGGGCAGTGTCGCTGTCGCTGGACGAGCAGCTCCTCCCGCCGTCGCGGCAGATCCGCGGCGTCTCGCGGCTGCTGCCGGCGCCTCCCGCCTCCCTCCCGCGGCCGCGCAGGGTTTTTCCCGAGGGAAGCATTACTGGGAGGTGGAGCTGGGCCGCCGATCCTCCTGGCAGCTGGGCGTGCTGGGCGAGGCGAGTCGCGATTGCCTGCGGGAACTGAGCGCGGCCCAGGAGAGTTCCCGCCGGGAATCCATCCCGGGGCCGGAGCGCTCCCGGGGGGAATCGCCGCTCTCCGTGCCCGAGGAATTCCCGCTCTCCGTGCCCGAGGAATTCCCGCTCTCCATTCCCGAGGAATTCCCGCTCTCCGTGCCCGAGGAATTCCCGCTCTCCATTCCCGAGGAATTCCCGCTCTCCGTTCCTGAGGAATTCCCGCTCTCCATTCCCGAGGAATTCCCGCTCTCCGTGCCCGAGGAATTCCCGCTCTCCGTGCCCGAGGAATTCCCGCTCTCCGTTCCCGAGGAATTCCCGCTCTCCGTGCCCGAGGAATTCCCGCTCTCCGTTCCCGAGGAATTCCCGCTCTCCATTCCCGAGCAATTCCCGCTCTCCGTTCCTGAGGAATTCCCGCTCTCCATTCCCGACGAATTCCCGCTCTCCGTGCCCGAGGAATTCCCGCTCTCCATTCCCGAGGAATTCCCGCTCTCCGTGCCCGAGGAATTCCCGCTCTCCGTTCCCGAGGAATTCCCGCTCTCCGTTCCCGAGGAATTCCCGCTCTCCGTTCCCGAGGAATTCCCGCTCTCCGTGCCCGAGGAATCGCCGCTCTCCGTTCCCGAGGAATTCCCGCTCTCCGTGCCTGAGGAATCGCCGCTCTCCGTGCCCGAGGAATTCCCGCTCTCCGTTCCCGAGGAATTCCCGCTCTCCGTTCCCGAGGAATTCCCGCTCTCCATTCCCGAGGAATTCCCGCTCTCCGTGCCCGAGGAATTCCCGCTCTCCGTGCCCGAGGAATTCCCGCTCTCCGTTCCCGAGGAATTCCCGCTCTCCATTCCCGAGGAATTCCCGCTCTCCGTGCCCGAGGAATTCCCGCTCTCCGTGCCCGAGGAATTCCCGCTCTCCGTGCCCGAGGAATTCCCGCTCTCCATTCCCGAGGAATTCCCGCTCTCCGTTCCCGAGCAATTCCCGCTCTCCATTCCCGAGCAATTCCCGCTCTCCATTCCCGAGGAATTCCCGCTCTCCATTCCCGAGGATCAGGCCCCGAGGCTGGAATACTCCCGGGGGGAATTGCGCCCCGCCCGGCGGGAAGCCGCTGGCCGGGAATTCCGGGCGCTGCCGCGTGCTCGGCGCGTTCCTGGACCCGGAATGTCGCCGTCTGTCCCTCTTCGACGCCGAGGAGCGGCGGCTGCCGGGATCGGCGCCGCCGGGACGGACCGGGAATCTCTTCCCGTTCTTCGGGCGGGGATCAAGCGGCGACGGGCCGGGGATCCGGCCCCTGCGGGGCTGAGGCAGCCGCGTTTTCAAGGATTAAAGCGCTCGGTGGAAATCCGCGTCATCCGCGTTTTCATACCACAGCGGGGCCGTTAGCGTAACCCCAATTCGCGTTTGAATATTCAAATTATCCTCATTTAATACTCCGACCGGTCCCAAACCCTAACCTGAATTCCCGTTTAAATATTCAAATTATTCTCATTTTAATACTCCGACCACTCCCAAACCCCAACTCAAATCCCCATTTAAATATTCGAATTATTCTCATTTTAATACTCCGACCAGTCCCAAACCCCAACCCAAATACCCATTTAAATATTCAAATTATTCTCATTTTAATACTCCAACCGGTCCCAAACCCTAACCTGAATTCCCATTTAAATATTCAAATTATTCTCATTTTAATACTCCGACCAGTCCCAAACCCCAACACAAATTTCCACTTAAATATTCAAATTATTCTCATTTTAATACTCCGACCGGTCCCAAACCCTAACTCAAGTTGCCATTTAAATATTCAAATTATTCTCATTTTAATACTCCGACCACTCCCAAACCCTAAATCAAATTCCCATTTAAATATTCAAATTATTCTCATTTTAATACTCCGACCAGTCCCAAACCCTAACTCAAATTCCCACTTAAAATATTCAAATTATCCTCATTTAATACTCCGACTACTCCCAAACCCTAACCTGAATTCCCGTTTAAATATTCAAATTATTCTCATTTTAATACTCCGACCACTCCCAAACCCCAACTCAAATCCCCATTTAAATATTCGAATTATTCTCATTTTAATACTCCGACCAGTCCCAAACCCCAACCCAAATACCCATTTAAATATTCAAATTATTCTCATTTTAATACTCCGACCGGTCCCAAACCCTAACCTGAATTCCCATTTAAATATTCAAATTATTCTCATTTAATACTCCGACCAGTCCCAAACCCCAACCCAAATTCCCACTTAAATATTCAAATTATTCTCATTTTAATACTCCGACCACTCCCAAACCCTAACCCGAATTCCCATTTAAATATTCAAATTATTCTCATTTTAATACTCCGACCGGTCCCAAACCCCAACCCAAATTCCCATTTAAATATTCAAATTATTCTCATTTTAATACTCCGACCAGTCCCAAACCCTAAATCAAATTCCCATTTAAATATTCAAATTATTCTTATTTTAATACTCCGACCGGTCCCAAACCCTAACCCAAATTCCCATTTAAATATTCAAATTATCACCATATTCCAAATATTCCCTGACCATAACCCCAACCCTAACGCAAATTACCATTTAAATATTCAAATTATCCCCATTTTAATATTACAATTACCCCCTAACCCTGACCCAAATCCCCATTTGAATATTCAAATTATCCCCATTTTAACGCCCCAACCATCCCCCGACGCGCGTTTCGCGCGTGTTCCTCCCTCCCGCACCTTTTGTACCTTCCCTACATTCACGACCCAGGTGATTTGCGTGTTTCCTCTGCCGACGCGAGTCGCACGCGGCAACGACCGTCGAAGGGCCGGACGCCCCCTCACCTTTCCCGCCTTTCCCCCTCACCTTTCCCGCCTTTCCCCCCTCACCTTTCCCGCCCTTTCCCCCTCACCTTTCCCGCCTTTCCCCCCCTCACCTTTCCCGCCCTTTTCCCCCCTCACCTTTCCCGCCCTTTCCCCCTCACCTTTCCCGCCCTTTCCCCCCTCACCTTTCCCGCCCTTTTCCCCCCTCACCTTTCCCGCCCTTTCCCCCCTCACCTTTCCCGCCCTTTCCCCCCTCACCTTTCCCGCCCTTTCCCCCTCACCTTTCCCGCCCTTTTCCCCCCTCACCTTTCCCGCCCTTTCCCCCCTCACCTTTCCCGCCTTTCCCCCTCACCTTTCCCGCCTTTCCCCCTCACCTTTCCCGCCCTTTCCCCCTCACCTTTCCCGCCTTTCCCCCCTCACCTTTCCCGCCCTTTTCCCCCCTCACCTTTCCCGCCCTTTCCCCCTCACCTTTCCCACCCTTTCCCCCCTCACCTTTCCCGCCCTTTTCCCCCCTCACCTTTCCCGCCCTTTCCCCCCTCACCTTTCCCGCCCTTTCCCCCCCTCACCTTTCCCGCCCTTTCCCCCTCACCTTTCCCGCTCTTTTCCCCTCTCACCTTTCCCGCCCTTTCCCCCCTCACCTTTCCCGCCCTTTCCCCCCTCACCTTTCCCGCCCTTTCCCCCTCACCTTTCCCGCTCTTTTCCCCTCTCACCTTTCCCGCCCTTTCCCCCCTCACCTTTCCCGCCCTTTCCCCCTCACCTTTCCCGCCCTTTCCCCTCACCTTTCCCGCCCTTTTCCCCCCTCACCTTTCCCGCCCTTTCCCCCCTCACCTTTCCCGCCTTTCCCCCTCACCTTTCCCGCCTTTCCCCCTCACCTTTCCCGCCCTTTCCCCCTCACCTTTCCCGCCTTTCCCCCCTCACCTTTCCCGCCCTTTTCCCCCCTCACCTTTCCCGCCCTTTCCCCCCTCACCTTTCCCGCCCTTTCCCCCCTCACCTTTCCCGCCCTTTCCCCCCTCACCTTTCCCGCCCTTTTCCCCCCTCACCTTTCCCGCCCTTTTCCCCCCTCACCTTTCCCGCCCTTTCCCCCTCACCTTTCCCGCCCTTTCCCCCTCACCTTTCCCGCCCTTTCCCCCCTCACCTTTCCCGCCCTTTTCCCCCCTCACCTTTCCCGCCCTTTCCCCCCCTCACCTTTCCCGCCCTTTCCCCCCTCACCTTTCCCGCCCTTTCCCCCTCACCTTTCCCGCTCTTTTCCCCTCTCACCTTTCCCGCCCTTTCCCCCCTCACCTTTCCCGCCCTTTCCCCCTCACCTTTCCCGCCCTTTCCCCCTCACCTTTCCCGCCCTTTCCCCCTCACCTTTCCCGCCCTTTTCCCCCCTCACCTTTCCCGCCCTTTCCCCCTCACCTTTCCCGCCATTTCCCCCTCACCTTTCCCGCCCTTTTCCCCCCTCACCTTTCCCGCCCTTTCCCCCTCACCTTTCCCGCTCTTTTCCCCTCTCACCTTTCCCGCCATTTCCCCCTCACCTTTCCCGCCATTTCCCCCTCACCTTTCCCGCCATTTCCCCCTCACCTTTCCCGCCCTTTTCCCCCCTCACCTTTCCCGCCCTTTCCCCCTCACCTTTCCCACCCTTTCCCCTCACCTTTCCCGCCCTTTCCCCCTCACCTTTCCCGCTCTTTTCCCCTCTCACCTTTCCCGCCCTTTCCCCCCTCACCTTTCCCGCCCTTTCCCCCCTCACCTTTCCCGCCCTTTCCCCCTCACCTTTCCCGCTCTTTTCCCCTCTCACCTTTCCCGCCCTTTCCCCCCTCACCTTTCCCGCCCTTTCCCCCTCACCTTTCCCGCCTTTCCCCCCTCACCTTTCCCGCCCTTTCCCCCTCACCTTTCCCGCCCTTTTCCCCCTCACCTTTCCCGCCCTTTCCCCCTCACCTTTCCCGCCCTTTCCCCCTCACCTTTCCCGCCCTTTCCCCCCTCACCTTTCCCGCCCTTTCCCCCCCTCACCTTTCCCGCCATTTCCCCCTCACCTTTCCCACCCTTTTCCCCCCTCACCTTTCCCCCCCTTTTGGGGGGTCCCCAGGGAATTTTGGGATGTCGCAGGTGCATTTTCAGAGGTCCCGAGTGGATTTGGAGGGGTTGGGAAGAGTTCTGGGGGGGGGGGGGAGATCACGGTGAGGAGAGAAGGAAAGGGGAGCGTGGGATGATTTGGGGCAAAACCACCAAGATTTGGGGTTTTCACAGGACGGGAAGAGCCGGGGCGTTGAGGGGATTTGTGGGGTACGGGGGGAAGGGTTTGGGGTGGGCGTGGGGGATTTTTGGGGCGAGAAATGGGAATTCGGCGTGCGGGGAGAGAATCCGAGAGCTCGGGAGCACGAGTCGGGGTTCGAAAGGGGCTCCTCAAGGTCGTAAAGCGGAAAATTGGGGTGGGGGAGGAAAAAGGCGGAGAAAAGGGAGTTTGGGGGGTTTGGGGCGGGGGAAGGATTAGGCTGGGGGAAAATTTGGGGTCTCCGCTTTTCTACCGAGTATCGTGACGTGTCGTGGGTGCTGCCGAGGCCTTTTCGTTGTTCCTGAGGCTGCGCGAGTTTGTGTTTTTGGGGGGGGAGGAGGAATTGGGGGGGTGGGCAAGGGGGGAGGGGGTGATTGGGAGGGGATTGTGGGGGGAAGTGGGAGCGGAGGGTCCCGCAAAAGCCCAGTGTCCCCTTTGGGACCCGCCAATCTCGCTGAAAATGCACCTGGACCCCCCAAAATCCACCCGGGACCTCCCAAAATCCACCTGGGACCCCCCAAAATCCACCTGGGACCCCCAAAATCCACCCGGGACCTCCCAAAATCCACCCGGGACCCCCTAAAATCCCCTCGGGACCTCCCAAAATCCACCCAGGACCCCCCAAAATCCACCCCGGACCTCCCAAAATCCACCCCGGACCCCCCCAAAATCCACCCGGACCCCCCAAAATCCACCCGGGACCTCCCAAAATCCACCCCGGACCCCCCCAAAATCCACTCGGGACCCCCCAAAATCCACTCGGGACCCCCTAAAATCCCCTCGGGACCTCCCAAAATCCACCCAGGACCCCCCAAAATCCACCCCGGACCTCCCAAAATCCACCCCGGACCCCCCAAAATCTCCTCGGGACCTCCCAAAATCCACCCAGGACCCCCCAAAATCCACCCGGGACCCCCCAAAATCCACCCGGGACCCCCCAAAATCCACCCCGGACCTCCCAAAATCCACCCGGAACCCCTAAAATCCACCCCGGACCTCCCAAAATCCACCCCGGACCCCCCAAAATCCACTCGGGACCCCCCAAAATCCACCCCGGACCCCCCAAAATCCCCTCGAGACCTCCCAAAATCCACTCGGGACCCCCTAAAATCCCCTCGGGACCTCCCAAAATCCACCCCGGACCTCCCAAAATCCCCTCGGGACCTTCCCAAACCCACCCGGGACCCCCCAAAATCCACCCCGGACCCCCCAAAATCCACCCCGGACCCCCCAAAATCCACCCGGGACCCCCCAAAATCCACCCCGGACCCCCCAAAATCCCCTCCCGATTCCCCCAAATCCTGTCCGGACATCCCAAAACCCACCCGGGATCCCTCAAATCCTCTCGGGACCCCCCAAATCCCACCTGGATCCCCCTCAAATCCTTTCAGGACCACCCAAACCCACCCTGGGCTCCCCAAAATCCCCTCAGGACCCCCAAACCCCCTCCCGGGACCCCCCAAAATCCCCTCAGGACCTTCCCAAACCCACCCGGACCCCCCAAAATCCCCTGGGGACCCCCAAAATCCCCTCCCGATTCCCCCAACTCCCCCTCCGCGTCAAGGGGGCGTGACCCCTCCCTAATTAATGCAAACCCCGCCCCCTTTCGCCCGCGCCGCTTCCCCACAAGGCGCTGGAAGGGGGCGTGTCTAACTCGGGGAGGGGCGTTACCTCGGGGAGGCGCGGTCGCGGGAAAGGGGCGTGGCTAACCGGAGGGCGCGGGCCGGGGGGGGCAGACGGGGCCGTGGGTGGGCGCGGTCTCCGAGGAGGGAGGCGTGGCCACGCCCCCCCCCCCCGGCGTCGTCTCCCGGCAACGCCGCGCGCGGCGCCGGGGGTCCTCCCACCCGGTAGGCGGCGCTACCCGTCGTGCCCCGCGCGGAGGGAGCGGAGGAGCCGCGGTAAAATGGCGGCGGGGCCCGGGCCGGGGGGAAGGGGGGGGGCGATCGCGGCGGGTTTTGGGGGGTCCCGGGAGAGCTTTGGGGGTCTCCCCCGGGGGGGCTCCAGGGGGAGCTCGGGGTGGGGAGGCGGGAGAAGCGGGGGGCTTGGCGGCGGGTGGGGCCGGGGCCGGCGGGCGGCGGGGGTGATGGGCAGGGCGCCGTGAGGGGAGCAGGGGGGCGGAGGGGCTCTGGGGAGGCCTGAGGGGGGATCGGGGCTCTGGGGGTCGGCGGGCGGGCCTGGGGGGCTTTGGGGTAAAAACCGGCGGTTTTGGGGGTTTGGGGTAAAAACCGGCGGTTTGGGGGGAGAAATCGGGGGTTTGGGGGTCGGCGGCCGGAGTTTGGGGGGTTTGGGCTGCGGGGAGGGGAAAGGGAGGGTCGGGGGGGTTTGGAATGGGAAAGGAAAAAGGGGGAAATGGGGGGGAAAAGGGGGGAAATAGGGAGAAAAGGGGGTAAAAGGGAAAAATGCGAGGAAGTGGGAAAAGGGGGAAAGTGGGGGAATGGGGAAAATGGGGGAAAAATGGGATAAAAGGGAAAAATGCGAGGAAGTGGGAAAAGGGAGAAAGTGGGGGAATGGGGAAAATGGGGAAAAAATGGGATAAAAGGGAAAAATGCGAGGAAGTGGGAAAAGGGGGAAAGTGGGGAATGGGGAAAATGGGGAAAAAATGGGATAAAAGGAGAAAACGGGAAAAAGTGGGAATAAAAGGGGAGAGTGGGAAAAAGGGGGGAAAAGGGGGAAAATGGGGAATAAAAGGGGAAAATGGGGAAAAAGTGGGAATAAAAGGGGAGAGTGGGAAAAAGGGGGAAAGGGAATAAATGAGGATAAAAAGGGAAGAAAGATGCGGTATAAAGGGGGAAATGGGGAAAAAGCAGGAAAAAATCTGGGATGAAAAGGGGGAAATGGAGGGAAAAATGCGAAAAAATAGGGAGAAAATGTAAAAAAGGGGGGGGATATGAAAAAAGTGGGGAAAATGGGAAAAAAGGGGGGGAAAAGTGAAAAATGGGAGAAAAATATGGGGGGAAAATGGGGAAAAAAGCGGGAATAAAAGGTGAAAAGTGGAGGAAAGGAGGAAAAAATGGGGAAAAAAGCAGGAATAAAAGGGAAAAAATGGGGGGAAAAGCGGGAAAAAAGGGGAAAATGGGAAAAAAGTGGGAAAAAAGGAGGAAAATTGGGAAAAAAGTGGGGGAAAAGTGGGGAAAAAGGCAAAAAAATGGGGGAAAACCGGGGGAAATAGGGAAAAAAAAGGAAAAAATGGGGGGAAGAAGTGGGAATAAAAGGGAAAAATGGGGGGAAAAGGGGGAAAAATGTGGGAAAAAGTGGAAGAAAAGGGGAAA
>NW_027094525.1:0-83159 GCF_029207755.1 Chamaea fasciata
GGAAATTTGGCGATTTTGAGTCAAAATTTGGGGATTTTTTTGGCAAAATTTGGGAATTTGTTGGGGAAAAATTTGAGGGATTTTTGGGTGGGAAATTTGGGGATTTTGGGGGCAAAATTTGGGGATTTTTTTTGGCCGTTTTGGGGTAGATTTTGGGTGTTTTGGGGCAGATTTTTGGCCGGATTTTGACCGTTTTAACGCCGATTTTCTCCGGATTTTTTTCCTCTTGGGAATCCCTGGAATCTCCCCCGAGTTTTTGTGGCCCTTTTTGGGTGTTTTTGGGGCCGATTTTGGGTGTATTCAGCACAGATTTTGGGCGTTTTCAGCACAGATTTTGGGCATTTTTTGGGATCATTTTTGGGCGTTTTTGGGGCAGATTTTGGGCGTTTTTGGGGCAGATTTTGGGCAGTTTTTGGGGGCAGATTTTGGGCGTTTTTGGGGCAGATTTTGGGCGTTTTTGGGGCAGATTTTGGGCGTTTTTGGATCATTTTTTGGGACAGATTTTGGTCATTTTTTGGATCATTTTTTGGGATCATTTTTTGGGGCAGTTTTTGGTCATTTTTTGGGATCATTTTTGGGCATCTTTGAGGCAGATTTTGGACATTTTTTGGACATTTTTTGGGATCATTTTTGGGGCAGTTTTTGGGGATTTTTTGGGATCATTTTTGGGTGTTTTGGGGGCAGATTTTGGGCGTTTTTCGGGATCATTTTTGGGCGTGTTTGGGGCAGATTTTGGGCATTTTTTGGGATCATTTTTTGGGCGTTTCTGGGGGCCGATTTTGGGCGTTTTTGGGATCACTTTTGGGTGTTTCTGGGGCCAATTTTGGGCAGTTTTTGTTCAGATGTTTGGGCATTTTTTCAGCATCACTTTTGGGTGTTTCTGGGGCCGATTTTGGGCGTTTCTGGGGCCGATTTTGGGCAGTTTTTGTTCAGATTTTGGGCATTTTTTGGGATCATTTTTTGGGCGTTTCTGGGGCCGATTTTGGGCAGTTTTTTGTTCAGATTTTGGGCGTTTTTTGGGGCAGATTTTGGGGCAATTTTTTGGGCGTTTTTTTGGGATTGTTTTTGGGCGTTTTTGGGGCCGATTTTGGGCAGATTTTGGGCGTTTTTTGGGATCATTTTTGGGCATTTTTTGGGGCAGTTTTTGGGCATTTTTTGCATCATTTTTGGGCGTTTTTGGGGCATATTTTGGGCGTTTTTTGGCATCGCTTTTGGGCGTTTTTGGGGCAGAATTTGGGCATTTTTGGGGCGTTTTTCGGGATCGTTTTTGGGCGTTTCTGGGGCCTAATTTTGGGCATTTTTGGGGCGGATTTTGGGCAGATTTTGGGCGTTTTTTGGGATCATTTTTTGGGCATTTTTGGGGCCAGATTTTGGGCGTTTTTCGGGATCACTTTTGGGCGTTTTTGGGGCAGATTTTGGCCATTTTTTGGGATCATTTTTTGGGATCATTTTTGGGCATTTTTGGGGCCGATTTTGGGCGTTTTTCGGGATCTTTTTTGGGCGTTTTTGGGGGCAGATTTTGGGCATTTTTTCGGGATCATTTTTTGGGATCCCTTTTTGGGCGTTTTCTGGGGCCGATTTTGGGCATTTTTGGGTCCGATTTTGGGCAGATTTTGGGCGTTTTTTGGGATCACTTTTGGGCGTTTCTGGGGCAGATTTTGGGCATTTTTGGGTCCGATTTTGGGCAGATTTTGGGCGTTTTTTGGGGATCATTTTTGGGCGTTTCTGGGGCCGATTTTGGGCATTTTTTGGGTCCGATTTTGGGCAGATTTTGGGCGTTTTTTGGGATCACTTTTGGCCGTTTTTGGGGCCGATTTTGGGCATTTTTGGGTCCGATTTTGGGATCATTTTTGGGGCGTTTCTGGGGCCGATTTTGGGCAGTTTTTTGTTCAGGATTTGGGCGTTTTTCGGCATCGCTCTCGGGCGTTTCTGTTGCCCGATTTTGGACGTTCCTCGTGCAGCTTTCCCGCGCGGATTTTCGCCCCTTTCAAGCCCAACCTTTCCCGTCTTTTTTTTTTTTTTCTCCAAATCGCCGACGTTTCTCCCCCCGTCCCCGCAGGAATCCCTGGAATCGCGGCGCGCCCGGGGCAGGAGCGAGCGGCTGGAGCGGCTGCTGAGGCTGAACGAGCTGCGCTGCGGCCTCAGCCCCCGTCTACGGCCGCGAGGTTTTGGCTTTCCTGACGCTGCCGCCGCCGGGGGCTCGGCGGCGCCGGGGGGGCGCTGGAGAGCGCCGTGCTGGGCCCCCCCCCAGCGCCCTGCAGCAGATGAAACCCATCCTGGACAGGTGAGCCGGCCCTCCCGGAGGGCGCGGGGATCTTTCGGGGGTGTTGGCGGGTTTTTGGGGATTTTTTGGGGGTTTTTTGGGGGTTTTTTGAGCCTTTTTTCGGATTTTTTTTGCGTTTTTTTGGGATTTTTTGGGGATTTTTTTAGCGTTTTTTTGGGATTTTTTTTGCAATTTTTTTGGGATTTTTTGGGGATTTTTGAGCCTTTTTTTGGAATTTTTTTAAGGGTTTTTTTTGGATTTTTTTGGGGGATTTTTTTAGCCTTTTTTCAGATTTTTTTGCATTTTTTTCTGATTTTTTTTGGGGATTTTTTTTAGCCTTTTTTCGGAATTTTTTTGCGGGTTTTTTTCAGATTTTTTTGGAGGATTTTTTTTTAGGCTTTTTTCGGATTTTTTTGCAGTTTTTTTTTTGATTTTTTGGGGATTTTTTTAGCCTTTTTTCGGATTTTTTTTGCAATTTTTTTTGGATTTTTTGGGGGATTTTTTTAGCCTTTTTTCGGATTTTTTTGGGGGGTTTTTTCAGATTTTCTTGGAGGGTTTTTTAGCCTTTTTTTGGATTTTTTTTGCAATTTTTGGGGATTTTTTGGGGATTTTTTTAGCCTTTTTTCGGATTTTTTTTGAGTTTTTTTTTTGATTTTTTGGGGGATTTTTTTGAGCCTTTTTTCGGATTTTTTTGCGGTTTTTTTTGGATTTTTCGGGGATTTTTTTAGCCTTTTTTTTGGATTTTTTTTGGCAATTTTTTTTGGATTTTTGGGGGATTTTTTTAGCCTTTTTTTCGGATTTTTTTTGCGGTTTTTTTGATTTTTTGGGGATTTTTTTAGTCTTTTTTCGGATTTTTTTTGCGGTTTTTTTAGGGATTTTTTGGGGATTTTTTAGCCTTTTTTCGGATTTTTTTTGCGTTTTTTTTTGGATTTTTTGGGGGATTTTTTAGCCTTTTTCGGATTTTTTTGGGGGGTTTTTTCAGATTTTTTGGAGGGTTTTTTAGCCTTTTTTTGGATTTTTTTTTGCAATTTTTGGGGATTTTTTGGGGATTTTTTTAGCCTTTTTTGGAATTTTTTTAAGGGTTTTTTTTGGATTTTTTTGGGGATTTTTTTAGCCTTTTTTCAGATTTTTTTGCATTTTTTTCTGATTTTTTGGGATTTTTTTAGCCTTTTTTCGGAATTTTTTTGCGGTTTTTTTCAGATTTTTTTGGAGGATTTTTTTTAGGCTTTTTTCGGATTTTTTTGCAGTTTTTTTTTTGATTTTTTGGGGATTTTTTTAGCCTTTTTTCGGATTTTTTTTGCAATTTTTTTGGATTTTTTGGGGGATTTTTTTAGCCTTTTTTCGGATTTTTTTGGGAGGTTTTTTCAGATTTTTGGAGGGTTTTTTAGCCTTTTTTTGGATTTTTTTTGCAATTTTTGGGGATTTTTTGGGGATTTTTTTAGCCTTTTTTCGGATTTTTTTTGAGGTTTTTTTGGGATTTTTTGGGGATTTTTTTAGCCTTTTTTTCGGAATTTTTTTGCGTTTTTTTCGATTTTTGGGGGGAATTTTTGAGGTTTTTTCTGATTTTTTTTGAGGTTTTTTTTTGGGGGGGGGGATTTTTGAGTCCTTTTTCAGAATTTTTTTTGCAATTTTTTTGGATTTTTCGGGGATTTTTTTTTAGCCTTTTTTCGGATTTATTTTGCGGGGTTTTTTTCGGATTTTTTGGGGGGTTTTTGGGCCTTTTTTCGGATTTTTTTTGTCGCTGTTTTGCAGATTTTTGGGGGATTTTTGAGCCTTTTTTCGGATTTTTTTTGCAGTTTTTTGGATTTTTTGAGGGTTTTTTTAGCCTTTTTTCAGATTTTTTTTGCGGTTTTTTCTGATTTTTTGGGGATTTTTTAGCCTTTTTTCAGATTTTTTTTTGAGGTTTTTTTTTCGGATTTTTTGGGGGGTTTTTGAGCCTTTTTCGGATTTTTGGGGGGGTTTTTTTCGGATTTTTTGGGGGGTTTTTTTTAGCAATTTTGGGGGGATTTTTTGTGCAATTTTTTTCGGATTTTTTGGGGATTTTGGAGCCTTTTTTCAGAATTTTTTTTCGGATTTTTGGGGGGATTTTTTAGCCTTTTTTTTTTGGTTTTTATGTTTTTTGCTTTGCTGATTTTTTGTGGGTTTTTTGGCATTTTTTCCCGATTTTTTTTGCGTTTTTTTTCGGGAGATTTTTTAGCCTTTTTTCGGAATTTTTTTTGAGTTTTTTTTTCGGATTTTTTTGGGGGGTTTTGAGCCTTTTTTCGGGGTTTTTTGGTGGTTTTTTTTTTTGGATTTTGGGGGGGTTTTTTTAGCAATTTTAGGGGGATTTTTTGTGCAATTTTTTCAGATTTTTGGGGGATATTTTAGCTTTTTTTTAGGAATTTCTTTTGCATTTATTTCTAATTTTTTCAAGATTTTTTATTTTTCGGATTTTTTTTTTCTTAATATTTTGAGATTTTTCTTTCAGACCTTTTTAACCTTTTTTCGGATTTTTTTTTCCTTCTTTTTTCTGATCGTTTGGGATTTTTTTTCACCTTTTTTGGGTTTCTTTTTTCACTTTTTTTCTTGGATTTTTTTGGGATTTTTTTTGTTGTTGTTTTTGGCGTCGCTCCGGGATTTTTGGGAGGGGGGGGGGAGGGAGGGAATTAATTCCAAAATTCCCGGAAAAAAAACCAAAAAAACGCCTCCCAGGTGTCCCCAGGTGGACCCAACCTCCAAAATCCCCAAAATTCCATGGGAAAAACCCCAAAAAGCAGCTCCCAGGTGTCCCCAGGTGTGCCCAGGTGCGTGCCCAGGTGCGCCCCCCTCACCTGTCCGCGTCCCCTCAGCTTCCTGGTGCGCTCCCAGGTGTCCCCAGGTGGACCCAACCTCCAAAATCCCCAAATTTCCCTGGAAAAAACCCCTAAAAACAGCTCCCAGGTGTGCTCAGGTGTGCCCAGGTGCGTGCCCAGGTGCGCCCCCCTCACCTGTGCACGTCCCCGCAGGTTCCTGGTGAGTTCCCAGGTGTCCCCAGGTGGACCCAACCTCCAAGATCCCTAAATTTCCCCGAGAAAACCCCAAACAAAGGTGTCCCCAGGTGTCCCCAGGTGCGCCCAGGTGTGCCCAGGTGTGCCCAGGTGCGCCCCCCTCACCTGTCCGTGTCCCCTCAGCTTCCTGGTGAGCTCCCAGGTGTCCCCAGGTGAATCCAACCTCCAAAATCCCCAAAATTCCCTGGGAAAAACCCCAAAAAGCAGCTCCCAGGTGTGCCCAGGTGCGCCCAGATGTGCCCAGGTGTGCCCAGGTGTGCCCCCCTCACCTGTGCGCGTCCCCTCAGCTTCCTGGTGCGCTCCCAGGTGTCCCCACAGGTGGACCCAACCTCCAAAATCCCCAAATTTCCCTGGAAAAAACCCCTAAAAACAGCTCCCAGGTGTGCTCAGGTGTGCCCAGGTGCGTGCCCAGGTGCGCCCCCCTCACCTGTGCGCGTCCCCGCAGGTTCCTGGTGAGTTCCCAGGTCTCCCCAGGTGAACCCAACCTCCAAAATCCCCAAATTTCCCCGAGAAAACCCCCAAAAATGGCTCCCAGGTGCGCCCAGGTGCGCCCAGGTGCGCTCCCCTCACCTGTGCGCGTTCCCTCAGCTTCCTGGTGCGCTCCCAGGTGTCCCCAGGTGAACCCAACCTCCAAAATCCCCAAATTTCCCCGAGAAAACCCCAAACAAAGGTGTCCCCAGGTGTCCCCAGGTGCGCCCAGGTGCGCGCCCAGGTGCGCCCCCCTCACCTGCGCGTCCCCGCAGGTTCCTGGTGAGTTCCCAGGTGTCCCCAGGTGAATCCAACCTCCAAAATCCCCAAATTTCCCCGAGAAAACCCCAAACAAAGGTGTGCCCAGGTGTGCCCAGGTGTGCCCAGGTGTGCCCAGGTGCGCCCCCCTCACCTGTGCGCGTCCCCTCAGCTTCCTGGTGCGCTCCCAGGTGTCCCCAGGTGAACCCAATCTCCAAGATCCCCAAATTTCCCCGAGAAAACCCCAAACAAAGGTGTCCCCAGGTGCGCCCAGGTGTGCCCAGGTGTGCCCAGGTGCGCCCCCCTCACCTGTCCGTGTCCCCTCAGCTTCCTGGTGCGCTCCCAGGTGTCCCCACAGGTGAACCCAACCTCCAAAATCCCCAAAATTCCCTGGGAAAAACCCCAAAAAACGGCTCCCAGGTGTGCCCAGGTGCGCCCAGGTGTGCCCAGGTGTCACCCCCCTCACCTGTCCGTGTCCCCGCTGGTTCCTGGTGAGCTCCCAGCATCCCCAGGTGTCCCCAGGTGGACCCAACTTCCAAAATCCCCAAATTTCCCCAAGAAAACCCCCAAAAATGGCTCCCAGGTGTCCCCAGGTGCGCCCAAGTGTGCCCAGGTGCGTGCCCAGGTGTCGCCCCCCTCACCTGTCCGTGTCCCCTCAGCTTCCTGGTGCGCTCCCAGGTGTCCCCACAGGTGAACCCAACCTCCAAAATCCCCAAAATTCCCTGGGAAAAACCCCAAAAAGCAGCTCCCAGGTGTGCCCAGGTGCGCCCAGGTGCGTGCCCAGGTGCGCCCGCCTCACCTGCGCGTCCCGGCAGGTTCCTGGTGAGTTCCCAGGTGTCCCCAGGTGAATCCAACCTCCAAAATCCCCAAATTTCCCCGAGAAAACCCCAAACAAAGGTGTCCCCAGGTGTGCCCAGGTGCGCGCCCAGGTGCGCCCAGGTGCGCCCCCCTCACCTGCGCGCGTCCCCGCAGGTTCCTGGTGGCGGTGCCGGCGGTGGCCTCGCGGGGCGTGTCCCTGCACAGCGGCCGCCCCCCGCCCTGGGCGCAGCGGCAGCGGCAGCGGCTGGAGCAGCAGGTGCGCGAGGAGCTGCGCGCCCGCGGGGGACACCTGGCGGCGCACCTGGCCGCGCCCCGCACCCAGTTCCCCGACCCGCGGCTGGTGCAGTACGACTGTGGTAAGGGGGGGGGAGGGGACGCACCTGGGGGGACAGGTGGGGACACACCTGGGGGGACTCACCTGGGGATACACATGGGGACACCTGGGGGATCCGGGGTCACACCTGGGGAGACAGGTGGGGATACACCTAGGGATACACCTGGGGGGACACACCTGGGGAGACACACCTGGGGACAAATCTGGGGACACACCTGGGGACACACCTGGAGGGATACACCTGGGGGGACAGGTGGGGACACACCTGGGGAGACACACCTGGGGACACACCTGGGGATACACCTGGGGACACACCTGGAGGGATACACCTGGGGGGACAGGTGGGGACACACCTGGGGGGACACACCTGGGGACAAATCTGGGGACACACCTGGGGATACACCTGGGGACACACCTGGGGATACACCTGGAGGGACACACATGGGGGGACACATCTGGGGACACACCTGGGGGTCCTGGGACACACCTGGGGGGACACACCTGGGGGGACACACCTGGGGGGACAACTGGGGCACCTGGGGGTCTTGGGACACACCTGGGGATACACCTGGGGACACACCTGGGGATACACCTGGGGGGACCTGGGGATACACCTGGGGGGACAGGTGGGGATACACCTGGGGGGACACACCTGGTGGCGCACCTGGGGACACACCTGGGGGGACACCTGGGGACACACCTGGGGGGACACTTGGGGACACTTGGGGGGACCTGGGGACACACCTGAGGACACACCTGGGGGGACACCTGGGGGGATCTAGGGATACACCTGGGGACACACCTGGGGATACACCTGGGGATACACCTGGGGGGACACACCTGGGGATACACCTGGGGACACTTGGGGGGACCTGGGGACACACCTGAGGACACACCTGGGGACACACCTGGGGGGATCTGGGATCACACCTGGGACACACCTGGGGACACACCTGGGGACATCGCGGGGCTTTGGGGACATCGGGGTCATTGTGGGTTTGGGGGTCACGGAGGGGTCACGGAGGGGTCATGGAGGGGTCATCGGGGTCACTGGGGTGGTTTGGGGTCACCTGGTGCCGCCCCCGGTGTCGCCGCTGCCGCTGCGCTGGCCTTTACCTGTCCTCACCTGCCTCACCTGTGTGGGTGTCACCTGTCTGTCCTTCACCTGCCTCACCTGTGTCTCACCTGTCCTACCTGTCTCTGCTGCTGTCCCAGTGCCTTACCTGTCCTTTACCTGTTCCTTACCTGTCACACCTGTCCCTTACCTGTGTCTCACCTGTCCCTTACCTGTCCTTCACCTCTCACCTGTCCTGCTCGTTCCCTGCTATCCCACCTGTCCCTTACCTGTATTTCACTTGTCACACCTGTCTTGTCATTTTCTCTCCCACCTGTCCCTTACCTGTGCCTCACCTGTGCCTCACTTGTCACACCTGTTTTATCCCTCACCTGTCACACCTGTCCTGTTCCCATCTTATCCCACCTGCATCTCACCTGTCCCTTACCTGTGTCTCACCTGTCACACCTGTCCTGTCGTTTCCTGTTTCCCCCATCCCTCGTCTGTGTCTCACCTGTGTCTTACCTGTGCTCTCACCTGTGTCTTACCTGTGCTCTCACCTGTGTCTCACCTGTGTCTCACCTGTGTCTCACCTGTCACACCTGTCTCATTTGTCTCTCACCTGTTACACTTGTCTCATCCTATCTTACCTGTCCCTCACCTGTCACACCTGTCCTATCCCCTCCTATCCCACCTGTGTCTCACCTGTGTCTCACCTGGGCCCAGGTAAGCTGCAGGCGCTGGACGTGCTGCTGCGGCGGCTGCGGGCGGGCGGGCACCGCGTGCTGATCTTCACGCAGATGACGCGGATGCTCGACGTCCTCGAGCGCTTCCTCACCTTCCACGGCCACATCTACCTGCGCCTCGACGGCTCCACCCGCGTCGAGCAGAGACAGGTGAGCCCCGGCGCGCACCTGGCTGGGGTTAGACGCACCTGGGTGGGGTTGGAGACACCTGGGGCGCACCTGGGTGTGGCTAGACACACCTGGGATGTGTCTGGGCGGGGTTAGAGATGCCTGGGACACACCTGGACGTACCTGGAGTACACCTGGGTGGGGTTGGAGACACCTGGGACACACCTGGGTGGGGTTAGAGACACCTGAGATGTATTTGGGCGGGTTTAGAGATGCCTGGGACACACCTGGATACAGCTGGGGCACACCTGGGTGGGGTTAGAGACACCTGGGGCGCACCTGGACACACCTGGGATACACCTGGGTGGGGTTAGACACACCTGGGTGTGGCTGGGTACAGCTGGGACACACCTGGGTGGGGTTAGAGATACCTGGGGCACACCTGAGTTGAGTTAAGCACACTTGGGGTGCACCTGGATGGGGTTAGAGACACCTGGGGCACACCTGGGTGGGGTAAGAGACACCTGGGTGGGGTTAGAGACACCTGGGGCGCACCTGGACACACCTGGGGCGCACCTGGGTGGGGTTAGACACAGCTGGCATATACCTGGGTGGGCTTAGAGACTCCTGGGACACACCTGGGTGGGGTTGGGGAGGCCTGGGACACACCTGGACACACCTGGGCGCACCTGGGTGGGGTTAGACACACCTGGGGCACACCTGGGTGGGGTTGGAGACGCCCGGGATACGCCTGAGCGCACCTGGCTGCACCTGGGTGTGGTGGGGATGCACCTGGGGCACGTCTGGGTGGGGTTAGACACACCTGGGTGTGGCCAGGTACGGCTGGGACATACCTGGGTGGGGTTAGACACGCCTGGACGCACCTGGGGCGCACCTGGGTGTACCTGGGTGGGGATAGACACACCTGGGACACACCTGGGTTGGGTTAGAGACACCTGGGACACACCTGGACACACCTGGGGCACACCTGGGTGGGGTTAGACACACCTGGGGTGCACCTGGGTGGGGTTTGACACAACTGGGACACACCTGGGTTGGGTTAGAGACACCTGGGACACACCTGGACACACCTGGGGCACACCTGGGTGGGGTTAGACACACCTGGGGTGCACCTGGGTGGGGTTTGACACAACTGGGACACACCTGGGTTGGGTTAGAGACACCTGGGACGCACCTGGACACACCTGGGGCACACCTGGGTGGGGTTAGAGACACCTGGGGCGCACTTGGACACACCTGGGGCACACCTGGGTGTACCTGAGTTGGGTTAGACGCACCTGGGACACACTTGGGTGGTGTTAGACACACCTGGACGCACCTGGGAAGAGGAGCAGGGCCAGGTGTGCTCCAGGTGAGCTCCCAGGTGCGCCCAGGTCTCCGAATCCCCTCGAAGCCGCTCCCAGGTGTCTCAGGTGCGCCGAGGTCACTCCCTGGTGTGTCGGGGTCACTGCCAGGTGTGCCCAGGTGTCCTAAGACCACTCCCAGGTGTCCCAGGTGTGCCCCAGGTATTCCCAGGTGTCCCAGGTGTGTCCCCAGGTATTCCCAGGTGTCCCCAGGTGCCCCCAGGCGCCCCCAGGTGTCCCCCAGTTGTCCCCAGGTGTCCCCCAGGTGTCCCCAGGTGTCCCCAGTTGTCCCCAGGTGTCCCCAGGTGTGTCCCCCAGGTGCCCCCAGGTGCCCCCAGGTATTCCCAGGTGTTCCCAGGCGTGCCCAGGTGCCCCAAGACCACTCTCAGGTGTTCCCCAGGTGTCCCCAGGTATTCCCAGGTGTGCCCAGGTGTGTCCCCAGGTGCCCCCAGATGTCCCCAGGTGTCCCCAGGTGTGTCCCAGGTGTCCCCAGGTGCCCCCAGATGTCCCCAGGTGTGTCCCAGGTGTATCCAGGTGCCCCCAGGTGTCCCCAGATGTCCCCAGGTATTCCCAGGTGTCCCAGGTGTGTCCAGGTGTCCCCAGGTGTGTCCCCCAGGTGTCCCCAGGTGCCCCCAGATGTCCCCAGGTATTCCCAGGTGTCCCAGGTGTGTCCAGGTGTCCCCAGGTGTGTCCCCCAGGTGTCCCCAGGTGCCCCCAGGTATTCCCAGGTGTCCCAGGTATTCCCAGGTGTCCCCAGGTGTGTCCCAGGTGTCCCCAGGTGTGTCCCCCAGGTGTCCCCAGGCGCCCCCAGGCGTCCCCAGGTGTCCCAGGTGTCCCAGGTGTCCCCAGGTGTGTCCCCCAGGCGCCCCCAGGCGCGCCCCGCCCTCACCTGCCCGTCCCCCCAGGCGCTGATGGAGCGCTTCAACGCCGACAAGCGCATCTTCTGCTTCATCCTGTCGACGCGCTCGGGCGGCGTCGGCGTCAACCTGGCCGGCGCCGACACGGTCGTGTTCTACGACTCCGACTGGAACCCCACCATGGACGCCCAGGCCCAGGACAGGTGCCACCGCATCGGCCAGACCCGCGACGTGCACATCTACAGGTGAGCGCGGCGACGCGGGGGGGGTCGCCTGTCGCACCTGGGCGCTCACCTGGGTGGATTTTTAGGAGTTCTGGACTCACCTGGGCGGATTTATAGGAGTTTGGGACTCACCTGGGTGGATTGATAGGAGTTTGGGACTCACCTGTGCGGTTCTTTAGGAGTTTGGACTCACCTGTGCGGTTCTTTAGGAGTTCTGGACTCACCTGGGTGGATTTATAGGAGTTTGGACTCACCTGTGTGGATATTCGGGAGTTTGGGGGTCGCCTGTCGCACCTGAGCGCTCACTTGTGCGGATTTTTAGGAGTTTGGGACTCACCTGTGCAGTTATTTAGGAGTTCTGGACTCATCTGAGTGGATTTATAGGAGTTTGGACTCACCTGTGCAGTTATTTACAGTTTTGGACTCACCTGTGCGGTTCTTTAGGAGTTCTGGACTCACCTGTGCGGTTCTTTAGGAGTTCTGGACTCACCTGGGCGGATTTATAGGAGTTTGGGACTCACCTGGGTGGATTGATAGGAGTTTGGGACTCACCTGTGCGGTTCTTTAGGAGTTCTGGACTCACCTGTGCGGTTCTTTAGGAGTTCTGGACTCACCTGGGCGGATTTATAGGAGTTTGGGACTCACCTGTGCGGTTCTTTAGGAGTTCTGGACTCACCTGGGTGGATTTATAGGAGTTTGGACTCACCTGTGTGGATATTCGGGAGTTTGGGGGTCGCCTGTCGCACCTGGGCGCTCACCTGTGCGGTCGTTTAGGAGTTCTGGACTCACCTGAGTGGATTTATAGGAGTTTGGGACTCACCTGTGCGGTTCTTTAGGAGTTCTAGACTCACCTGGGTGGATTTATAGGAGTTTGGGACTCATGTGGATGGTTGTTTGGGAGTTTGGAGGTCACCTGTCGCACCTGAGCGCTCACCTGTGCGGTTATTTAGGAGTTTGGGACTCACCTGTGTGGTTGTTTAGGAGTTCTGGACTCACCTGTGTGGTTGTTTAGGAGTTCCGGACTCACCTGTGTGGTTGTTTGGGGGTTACAGCCTTACCTGTCGCATATGGGCGCTCACCTGTGCGGTTGTTTAGGAGTTTTGGACTCACCTGTGTGGATTTATAGGAGTTTGGGACTCACGTGGGTGGTTGTTTGGGAGTTTGGGGGTCACCTGTCACACCTGAGCGCTCACCTGTGCGGTTCTTTAGGAGTTCTAGACTCACCTGTCCAGGTATTTAGGAGTTCTGGACTCACCTGGGCGGTTGTTTGGGGATTACAGCCTCACCTGTCGCACCTGAGCGCTCACCTGTGCGGTTGTTTAGGAGTTCCGGACTCACCTGGGTGGTTGTTTGAGAGTTACAGGCTCACCTGTCGCACCTGAGCGCTCACCTGTGCGGATTTTTAGGAGTTCGGGACTCACCTGTGCGGTTCTTTAGGAGTTCTGGACTCACCTGGGTGGATTTATAGAAGTTTGGGACTCACCTGTGCGGTTGTTTAGGAGTTCTAGACTCACCTGAGTGGATTTATAGGAGTTCTGGACTCACCTGGGCGGATTTATAGGAGTTTGGACTCACCTGTGTGGATATTCGGGAGTTTGGGGGTCGCCTGTCGCACCTGGGCGCTCACCTGTGCGGTCGTTTAGGAGTTCTGGACTCACCTGAGTGGATTTATAGGAGTTTGGGACTCACCTGTGCGGTTGTTTAGGAGTTCTGGACTCACCTGGGTGGATTTATAGGAGTTTGGGACTCACCTGTGTGGTTGTTTAGGAGTTCCGGACTCACCTGTGTGGTTGTTTGGGGGTTACAGCCTCACCTGTCGCATATGGGCGCTCACCTGTGCGGTCGTTTAGGAGTTCTGGACTCACCTGAGCGGATTTATAGGAGTTTGGGACTCACCTGTGCAGTTATTTAGGAGTTCTGGACTCACCTGGGTGGATTTATAGGAGTTTGGGACTCACCTGTGCGGTTGTTTAGGAGTTCTGGACTCACCTGGGTGGGTTTATAGGAGTTTGGGACTCACCTGTGCGGTTGTTTAGGAGTTCTGGACTCATCTGGGCGGATTTATAGGAGTTTGGACTCACCTGTGTGGATATTCGGGAGTTTGGGGGTCGCCTGTCGCACCTGGGCGCTCACCTGTGCGGATTTTTAGGAGTTTGGGACTCACCTGTGCAGTTCTTTAGGAGTTCTGGACTCACCTGGGTGGATTTATAGAAGTTTGGGACTCACCTGGGTGGATATTCGGGAGTTTGGGGGTCGCCTGTCGCACCTGAGCGCTCACCTGTGCGGTCGTTTAGGAGTTCTGGTCTCACCTGTGCGGTTCTTTAGGAGTTCTGGACTCACCTGAGTGGATTTATAGGAGTTTGGGACTCACCTGTGCGGTTGTTTAGGAGTTCTGGACTCACCTGTGTGGTTGTTTGAGAGTTACAGGCTCACCTGTCGCATATGGGCGCTCACCTGTGCGGTTGTTTAGGAGTTCTGGACTCACCTGGGTGGATTTATAGGAGTTTGGGACTCACCTGTGTGGTTGTTTAGGAGTTCCGGACTCACCTGTGTGGTTGTTTGGGGGTTACAGCCTTACCTGTCGCATATGGGCGCTCACCTGTGCAGTTGTTTAGGAGTTTTGGACTCACCTGGGCGGATTTATAGGAGTTTGGGACTCACGTGGGTGGTTGTTTGGGAGTTTGGGGGTCACCTGTCACACCTGAGCGCTCACCTGTGCGGTTGTTTAGGAGTTCCGGACTCACCTGGGTGGTTGTTTGAGAGTTACAGGCTCACCTGTCGCACCTGAGCGCTCACCTGTGCGGATTTTTAGGAGTTTGGGACTCACCTGTGCGGTTCTTTAGGAGTTCTGGACTCACCTGGGCGGTTCTTTGGAGATTACAGCCTCACCTGTCGCACCTGAGCGCTCACCTGTGCGTTTGTTCAGGAGTTCCAGACTCACCTGTGTGGATATTCGGGAGTTAGGTGCTCACCTGTCGCACCTGAGCGCTCACCTGTGCGGTTATTTAGGAGTTTGGGACTCACCTGGGTGGGTGGGCGGGAGCTTGTGGGTCACCTGTCGCACCTGGGCGCTCACCTGTGCGGTTATTTAGGAGTTTGGGACTCACCTGTGCGGATATTTAGGAGTTCCGGGCTCACCTGTGTGGATATTCGGGAGTTAGGTGCTCACCTGTCGCACCTGGGTGCTCACCTGTGTGGTTGGTTGGGAGTTTTGGACTCACCTGTGCGGTTATTTAGGAGTTTGGGACTCACCTGTGCGGTTATTTAGGAGTTTGGGACTCACCTGTGCGGTTATTTAGGAGTTCCGGGCTCACCTGTGTGGATATTCGGGAGTTAGGTGCTCACCTGTAGCACCTGGGCGCTCACCTGAGCAGCCGGGGCTGCTCTTGGTACCTGTGGTGGCACCTGGGGCTCACCTGTGTCTCACCTGTCTCACTTGTGTGTCCCGTCTGTGCCTCACCTGTCCCCTCACCTGTCTCCCGTCTCACCTGGGCGCAGGTGAATCGGTGAGCGCACGGTGGAGCGGAACCTCCTGAAGAACGCCTGTGTCACCTGTGTCACCTGTGTCACCTGTGTCACCTGTCTTACCTGTCTCACCTGTCTCACCTGTATCTCACCTGTCTCTCACCTGTCTCACCTGCGCAGGTTGATCTCGGAGCGCACGGTGGAGGAGAACATCCTGAAGAACACCTGTGTCACCTGTGCCTTTACCTGTCTCTCACCTGTATCTCACCTGTCTCACCTGTCTCACCTGTCTCACCTGTCTCACCTGTATCTCACCTGTCTCACCTGTCTCACCTGTCTCACCTGTGCAGGTTGATCTCGGAGCGCACGGTGGAGGAGAACATCCTGAAGAAAGCCAATCAGAAGCGGCTCCTGGGCGACATGGCCATCGAGGGCGGGAACTTCACCACCGCCTACTTCAAACAGGTGAGGCCCCGCCAGGTGGGCAGGTGAGGGCGGGCAGGTGGGCTGCGGGCTTCCCGCCAGGTGGGCTCCCAGGTGTGGAGCGACCTTCTGGGGGGATGTCCGGGGTGTCCAGGTGAGGTTCAGGTGGGTTCAGATGTATCCAGGTGAGGCTCAGGTGAGGTTCAGGTGTGTCCAGGTGAGATTCAGGTGGGTTCAGGTGTGTCCAGGTGAGGTTCAGGTGGGTTCAGGTGTATCCAGGTGAGGTTCAGGTGAGGTTCAGGTGTGTCCAGGTGAGGTTCAGGTGGGTTTAGATGTATCCAGGTGAGGTTCAGGTGTGTCCAGGTGAGGTTCAGGTGGGTTCAGGTGTATCCAGGTGAGGTTCAGGTGGGTCCAGGTGAGGTTCAGGTGAGGTTCAGGTGTGTCCAGATGAGGTTCAGGTGTGTCCAGGTGAGGTTCAGGTGGGTTTAGATGTATCCAGGTGAGGTTCAGGTGTGTCCAGGTGAGGTTCAGGTGTGTCCAGGTGAGGTTCAGGTGGGTTTAGATGTATCCAGGTGAGGTTCAGGTGTGTCCAGGTGAGGTTCAGGTGGGTTTAGATGTATCCAGGTGAGGTTCAGGTGTACCCAGGTGAGGTTCAGGTGGGTCCAGGTGAGTTTCAGGTGTGTCTGGGTGGGGTTCAGGTTGGTCCAGGTGAGGTTCAGGTGTGTCCAGGTGGGTTCAGGTGTGTCCAGATGAGGTTCAGGTGTCCCCAGGTGTCCCCAGGTGTGTCCCCAGGTAACTCAGCTGTGTCTCAGGTGTGTCTCAGGTGCCCCAGGTGTGTTTCAGCTACCCCCAGGTAACCCAGGTGTGCCCCCAGGTGCCCCAGGTAACTCAGGTGTGTCCCAGGTGTGTCCCAGGTGTGCCCCCAGGTAACCCAGGTGTGCCCCCAGGTGCCCCAGGTAACTCAAGTGTGTCCCAGGCGTGTCCCAGGTGTGTCCCCAGGTAACCTAGGTGTGCCCCCAGGTGTGCCCCCAGGTAACTCAGGCGTGTCCCAGGTGCCCCCAGGTAACCCAGGTGTGCCCCCAGGTAACCCAGGTGCCCCCGGGTAACTCAGGCGTGTCCCAGGTATGTCTCAGGTGCGTCCCAGGTGCCCCAGGTGCGTCTTAGGTGCCCCCAGGTAACTCAAATGTGTCCCAGGTGTGCCCCCAGGTGTGTCCCCAGGTAACCCAGGTGTGTCCCAGGTGCCCCCAGGTAACCCAGGTGTGCCCCCAGGTAACTCAGGTGCACCCAGGTGCCCCCAGGTAACTCAGGTGTGCCCCCAGGTAACTCAGGTGCGCCCAGGTGCCCCCAGGTAACCCCGGCGTGCCCCTCCCCCCCCGCAGCAAACCATCCGCGAGCTGTTCGACATGGCGCCCGAGGAGCGCGACGGCGACAAGGACGGCGACGGCCGCGACGGCAGCCGGGACAACGACGACGACGAGGACCCGGCGGCCACCCGCAGGACGCACATCCTGGAGCAGGTGAGGCGCACCTGGGACGCACCTGGGACACACCTGGGGACACCTGGGGACACCTGGGACACACCTGGGACACACCTGGGGACACACCTGGGACACACCTGGGAGACACCTGGGACACACCTGGGACACACCTGGGGACACCTGGGGACACACCTGGGACACACCTGGGCACACCTGGGACACACCTGGGAGACACCTGGGACACACCTGGGACACACCTGGGGACACACCTGGGGACACACCTGGGACACACCTGGGACACACCTGGGGACACCTGGGACACACCTGGGACACACCTGGGGACACCTGGGACACACCCGGGCACACACCTGGGACACACCTGGGACACACCTGGGGACACACCTGGGGACACACCTGGGACACACCTGGGACACACCTGGGATACACCTGGGATACACCTGGGACACACCTGGGGACACACCTGGAGGGGGGAGGGCAGGTTTCGGATGTGGCCAGGTGTCCCCGAGGGGTTCGGGTGTCACCAAATGGGCGCAAATGTCCCCCGGTGGTCGTCGCCCGACGGTTGGAGTGTCCCCGGGTGTCCCCAGGTGACCCCAGGTGTCCCCAGGTGTCCCCAAGTGACCCCGATGTCCCCAAACACGGTCCCCGATTGTCCCCAAACATCCCTGAACGTCCCCGATATTGTCCCCAACGGTGCGGAACGGTCCCCAACGGTCCCCAACGGTCCCTGATGTCCCCAAACATCCCCGATTGTCCCCAAACGTCCCCAACGGTCCGGAACGGTCCCCAACGGTCCCTGATTGTCCCCGATTGTCCCCAACGGTGCGGAACGGTCCCGGATGTCCCCAAACGTCCCCAAACGTCCCCGATTGTCCCCAACGGTGCGGAACGGTCCCCAACGGTCCCCAATGGTCCCCAAACGTCCCCAACGGTCCCCAACGGTCCCCAATGTCCCCAAACGTCCCCAAATGTCCCCAACGGTCCCCGATTGTCCCCAAATGTCCCCAACGCTTCCCGATGTCCCCAAACGTCCCCGATTGTCCCCAACGGTCCGGAACGGTCCCCAACGGTCCCCAAATGTCCCCAACGGTCCCCGATGTCCCCAAACGTCCCCAAACGTCCCCAACGGTGCGGAACGGTCCCCAATTGTCCCCAACGGTCCCCAAACGTCCCCGATTGTCCCCAACACCATCCCTGATGTCCCCGGTGTCCCCAATTGTCCCCAAACGTCCCCAAAAGTCCCCAACGGTCCCCGATTGTCCCCAACGGTCCCCAACGGTCCCCGATTGTCCCCAAACGTCCCCGATGTCCCCAAACGTCCCCGATTGTCCCCAACGGTGCGGAACGGTCCCCAACGGTCCCCAATGGTCCCCAATTGTCCTCAAATGTCCCCAACCGTCCCCAATGGTCCCCAAACGTCCCCACTGGTCCCCGATGTCCCCAAACGTCCCCGAACGTCCCCGATTGTCCCCAACGGTCCCCAAACGTCCCCGATGTCCCCAACCGTCCCCAATGGTCCCCGATTGTCCCCGATTGTCCCCAACGGTGCGGAACGGTCCCGGATGTCCCCAAACGTCCCCGATTGTCCCCAAACGTCCCCAAATGTCCCCAATGGTCCCTGATTGTCCCCAAATGTCCCCAATGGTCCGGAACGGTCCCCAACGGTCCCCGATTGTCCCCAAACGTCCCCAAACGTCCCCAAACGTCCCCGATTGTCCCCAAACGTCCCCAAACGACCCCAAACGTCCCGGATTGTCCCCAACGGTGCGGAACGGTCCCCGATTGTCCCCAAACGTTCCCGATTGTCCTCAACGGTCCCCTATTGTCCCCAACGGTCCGGAACGGTCCCCACCGGTCCCCGATTGTCCCCAAACGTCCCCAAATGTCCCCAACGGTCCCCGATGTCCCCAAACGTCCCCGACGGTGCGGAACGGTCCCCACCGGTCCCCGATGTCCCCAAACGTCCCCCACGGTGCGGAACGGTCCCCAACGGCCCCCACCTGTCCCCCGCGGCGGGCAGGCGCTGTGCGGGGCCGAGGACCCCGAGGACATCCGGGCGGCGTCGCAGGCGCAGGCCGAGCGCGTGGCCGCCCTGGCCGAGTTCAGCGAGTCGCTGAGCCCCGAGGAGGGCGCTGGCGCGGCCGAGGGCGCCGAGGAGGAGCTGAGCAAGGCCGAGCAGGAGATCGCCGCCCTGGTGGAGCAGGTGAGCGCGCACCTGGCCGCAGGTGAGGGCGGGACGAAATTTCGGCGATTTTTGGGGAAATTTTGGGGTTTTTTGGGGGTTTTTTGGGGTTTTTTGGGGGTTTTTGGGGAGGAGCTGAGCAAGGCCGAGCAGGAGATCGCCGCCCTGGTGGAGCAGGTGAGCGCGCACCTGGGCACAGGTGAGGGGGGGAGACGATTTCGGCGATTTTCGGGAAATTTTGGGGTTTTTTGGGCGAAATTTGGGGATTTTGAAGGGTTTTTGGGGGTTTTTGGGGGTTTTTGGGGAGGAGCTGAGCGAGGCCGAGCAGGAGATCGCCGCCCTGGTGGAGCAGGTGAGCGCGCACCTGGGCACAGGTGAGGGGAGGAAAGGTTTCGGGAAATTTTGGGGAAATTTTGGCATTTTTTGGGCGAAATTTTGGGATATTGGAAGGATTTTGGGGGGAATTCTGGGGTTTTTTGGGCGATTTTTTTGGGGTTTTTTGGGCGAAATTTTGGGGTTTTTTGGAGAATTTTTGGGGGATTTTTGGGGGGATTTTGGGGGGTTTTTTGGGTTTTTTTGGGGGGTTTTTTGGGTTTTTTGGGGTTTTTTGGGGTTTTTTGGGGGTTTTTGGGGAGGAGCCGAGCAGGAGATCGCCGCCCTGGTGGAGCAGGTGAGCGCGCACCTGAGCGCAGGTGAGGGGGGGAGACGATTTCGGCGATTTTCGGGAAATTTTGGGGTTTTTTGGGGGTTTTTTGGGGTTTTTTGGGGGTTTTTGGGGAGGAGCCGAGCAGGAGATCGCCGCCCTGGTGGAGCAGGTGAGCGCGCACCTGGGCACAGGTGAGGGGGGGAGACGATTTCGGCGATTTTCGGGAAATTTTGGGGTTTTTTGGGCGAAATTTGGGGATTTTGAAGGATTTTTGGGGGTTTTTGGGGGTTTTTGGGGAGGAGTTGAGCAGGAGATCGCCGCCCTGGTGGAGCAGGTGAGCGCGCACCTGGGCCCAGGTGAGGGGGGGGAGACGATTTCGGCGATTTTTGGGAAAATTTTGGCATTTTTGGGCGAAATTTTGGGATTTTTGAAGGATTTTTGGGGGTTTTTTGGGGGTTTTTGGGGAGGAGCCGAGCAGGAGATCGCCGCCCTGGTGGAGCAGGTGAGCGCGCACCTGAGCGCAGGTGAGGGGGAGGGGGAAATTTCGGCGATTTTCGGGGAAATTTTGGCGTTTTTTGGGCGAAATTTGGGGATTTTGGAAGGATTTTTGGGGGGAATTTGGGGGTTTTTTGGTGGATTTTTTTGGGGTTTTTTGGGCGAAATTTTGGGGTTTTTTGGAGGATTTTTGGGGGTTTTTTGGGGGATTTTTGGGTGATTTTGGGGTTTTTTGGGGTTTTTTGGGGAATTTTTGGGGTTTTTTGAAGGATTTTTGGGGGGAATTGGGGTTTTTTTTGGGGTTTTTAGGTGATTTTTGGGGTTTTTTGGGGTTTTTTTGGGGGTTTTTGGGGAGGAACCGAGCAGGAGATCGCCGCCCTGGTGGAGCAGGTGAGCGCGCACCTGGGCACAGGTGAGGGGGGGAGATTTTGGGGAATTTTTAGGATGATTTTGGGATGATTTTTGGAGTATTTTTGGGTTGATTTTGGGGCTTTTTTCAGTTGATTTTGGGGATATTTTTGGGATTTTTTGGGAATATTTTAGGGAAGACTTTCAGATATTTGTGGGATGATTTTGGGGGAATTTTTTGTGATGATTTTGGGGGGTTTTTTTGGGAAGATTTTTGGGGATTTTTTTTGGAATATTTTTGGGATGATTTCGGGATATTTTCGGGATGATTTTGGGGATGATTTTGGGTTTTTTTGGAATTTTTTTGGGATTTTTTTGAGATATTTTGGGGATATTTTTGGGATGATTTTTTGGATATTTTGGGGATGATTTCGGGTTATTTTTGGAATATTTTTGGGATTTTTTGGGACATTTTTGGGACATTTCTGGGATTTTTTTTGGGTTGTTTTCGGGATGATTTTAGAGATGTTTTCAGGTAATTTTTGGGTTATTTTTGGGACATTTTTGGAATGATTTTGGGACATTTTTGGGATTTTTTTTGGGATATTTTTGGGATAATTTTGGAGATACTTTGAGGTAATTTTTGGGATCCTTTTGGGGTATTTTTGTGACTTTTTGGGACATTTTCGGGACGTTTTTGGGATGATTTTGGGGATATTTTTGGGATTTTTTTGTGATATTTTTAGGACGATTTTGGGATATTTTTGGGATTTTTTTGGGATATTTTCAGGACGATTTTGGGACATTTTTGGGATTTTTTTGGGATATTTTCAGGACGATTTTGGGACATTTTTGGGATTTTTTTGGGATATTTTCAGGACGATTTTGGGACATTTTTGGGATTTTTTTTGGGATATTTTCAGGACGATTTTGGGACATTTCTGGGATTTTTTTTGGGATGTTTTCAGGACGATTTTGGGACATTATTGGGATTTTTTTGGGGATATCTTTGGGACGATTTTGGGACATTTTTGGGATTTTTTTGGGAATATTTTTGGGACATTATTGGGATTTTTTTGGGGATATTTTCAGGACGATTTTGGGACATTTTTGGGATTTTTTTGGGGATATCTTTGGGACGATTTTGGGACATTTTTGGGATTTTTTTGGGAATATTTTTGGGACATTTTTGGGATTTTTTTGGGGATATTTTCAGGACGATTTTGGGACATTTCTGGGATTTTTTTTGGGATATTTTCAGGACGATTTTGGGACATTTTTGGGATTTTTTTGGAGATATTTTCAGGACGATTTTGAGACATTTTTGGGATTTTTTTGGGATATTTTTGGGACATTTTTGGGACGTTTTTGGGACATTTCTGGGATTTTTTTGGGGATATTTTCAGGACGATTTTGGGACATTTTTGGGATTTTTTTTGGGGGGATATTTTCAGGACATTTTTGGGACATTTTTGGGATTTTTGGGGGGATATTTTCAGGACGATTTTGGGACATTTTTGGGATTTTTTTGGGATATTTTCAGGACGATTTTGGGACATTATTGGGATTTTTTTGGGGATATTTTCAGGACGATTTTGAGACATTTTTGGGATTTTTTTGGGGATATTTTTGGGACATTTTTGGGACATTTTTGGGATTTTTTGGGATATTTTCAGGACGATTTTGGGACATTTTTGGGTTTTTTTTGGGATATTTTCAGGACGATTTTGGGACATTTTTGGAATTTTTTTGGGGATATTTTCAGGACGATTTTGGGACATTTTTGGAATTTTTTTGGGGATATTTTCAGGACGATTTTGGGATATTTTTGGGACAATTTTGGAATATTTCCGGGACATTTTGGGGGCGTTTTCGGGGACGATTTTGGGGGTGACCCGGGCTGTTTTCCAGCTGACCCCCATCGAACGTTACGCCATGAATTTCCTGGAGGCGTCGCTCGAGGACGTCAGCCGCGAGGAGCTCAAGCAGGCCGAGGTTTGGGGGGTCCCCGGGGGGGATTTTGGGGGTCCTGGGAGGTTTTTTGGGGGTCCCCGGGGGGTTTTGGGGGTCCTGGGAGGTTTTTTGGGGGTCCCCGGGGGATTTTGGGGGTCCTGGGAGGTTTTTTGGGGGTCCCCGGGGGATTTTGGGGGCCCTGGAGGGGATTTTTGGGGGTCCCCGGGGGATTTTGGGGGTCCTGGGAGGTTTTTTGGGGTCCCCGGAGGGGTTTTGGGGGGTCCCAAAAAATCTGGGGGGATCCCATTGGGATTTAGGGGTTCCCAAATTGAGTCTGGGGGTCCCAAATTAAATCTGGGGGGACCTCGGATGGGTCTGGGGGTCCCCAATTGGGTCGGGGGGCCCCACTCGGGTCCGGGGTCCCCAAATTGGGTCAGGGGTCTCCCCAGTTGGGTCTGGGGTGTTCCCAATTGTGTCAGGGGGTCCCAAATTGGGTCTGGGGGGTCCCCAATGGGGTCTGGGGTCCCCAAAATTAGGTCAGGCGTCCCCAAATTGGATCGGGGTGCCCAAATGGGTCTGGGGTCTGCCCAATTGGGTCTGGGGGGTCCCCAATCGCATCAGGGGTCCCCAAATTGGGTCAGGGGGTCCCAAATTAAATCGGGGGGGTCCCCAATTGGGTCGGGGGTCCCAAACGAAATCGGGGGGGGTCCCCAATTGGGTCGGGAGTCCCCAATGGGGTCGGGGGTTCCCAAATTAAATCGGGGGGGTCTCCAATTGGGTCGGGGGATCCCAAATTAGGTCAGGAGTTCCTAATTGGGTCGGGGATCCCATTATCGGGTCGGGGGGTCCCCAATGGGGTCGGGGGTCCCAAATTAAATCGGGGGGGTCTCCAATCGGGTCGGGGATCCCATTATCGGGTCGGGGGGGTCCCCAATTGGGTCGGGGGGGTCCCAAATTAAATCGGGGGGGTCCCCAATGGGGTCGGGGGTCTCCAATCGGGTCGGGGGTCCCCAATTGGGTCGGGGGGGTCCCAAATTAAATCGGGGGGGTCCCCAATTGGGTCGGGGGTCTCCAATCGGGTCGGGGGTCCCCAATGGGGTCGGGGGTCCCCAATGGGGTCGGGGGGGTCCCCACTCGGGTCGGGGGTCCCCAATGGGGTCGGGGGTCCCCAATTGGGTCGGGGGTCCCCAATGGGGTCGGGGGTCCCCAATGGGGTCGGGGGTCCCCAATGGGGTCGGGGGTCCCCAATTGGGTCGGGGGTCTCCAGTCGGGTCGGGGGTCCCCAAGTGGGTCGGGGGTCCCCAATGGGGTCTGGGGGTCCCAAACTAAATCGGGGGGTCCCCAATTGGGTCGGGGGTCCCAAATTAAATCGGGGGTGTCCCCAATTGGGTCGGGGGTCCCCAATGGGGTCGGGGGTCCCCAATGGGGTCGGGGGGTCCCAAATTAAATCGGGGGGTCCCCAATTGGGTCGGGGGTCCCCAATCGGGTCGGGGGTCCCCAATTGGGTCGGGGGTCCCAAATTAAATCGGGGGGGTTCCCAATTGGGTCGGGGGTCTCCATTTGGGTCGGGGGTCCCCAATTGGGTCGGGGGTCCCCAATGGGGTCGGGGGTCGTCCCCACTCGGGTCGGGGGTCCCCGGGCTGAGCGCGGCCCCTCCCCTTGCAGGAGCAGGTGGAGGCGGCGCGCAAGGACATCGACCAGGCCAAGGGGGGCGGGGGGCGCTTCCGGCTGCCCCCCCGGCCGGGGGAGGGGCGGGGGGAGGACGACGACGACCAGGAGGAGGAGCCGGCGGGAGGGGGCGTGGCCGCGCCGGGGGGAGGGGCTGCGGGGCCGGGGGGAGGGGCCGGAGGGAAGGAGGAGGAGCCTCGGCCCGAGAGGGGAGGGGGAGGGGCGGGGGGAGGGGAAAAGGGCGGGGCCCGGAAGGCGAGGAGGGCTCGGCCGCGCCCGCCCCGCCCCGAGAGGGCGGGGACTCGCGTCAGCCAGCGGCTGAGGGCGGGGACGACGCCGCGGCCCCGCCCGGCCACGCCGGCGCCGCGGGCCGAGGGGGCGGCGTCGTCACCGCCCCCTCCGGTGACGTCGCCGACGCCCCCGCCCGCTTCGCCCCCGGCCACGCCCCCGCCCTCCCCCCGGCCCCCCGTGACGTCATCGCCGCCCGCCACCCCGCCCCCCGCGCCGTCGCTGCCGCCTGCTCCTCCCCCCGCCTCCCCGCCCCCCGCGACGTCATCGCCCCCGCCCCCCGCGACGTCATCGCCCCCGCTTCCCGTGACGTCATCGCCGCCGCCGCCGCCCGTGACGTCGTCGCCGCCGCCTCCGGTGACGTCGTCCCCGCCTCCTCCTCCGCCCCTCCCCTCCTCATCCTCATCCCCGCCCCCGCCGCGGGAAGAGCCCTCGGCGGCCCCGCCCCCTCAGGCCCCGCCTCCCGCCGCCCAGGCCCTGCCCCCCCGGCGCCGGCGCAGCGCCGACGTGGAGATCCGGCAGGCGCAGGGGGCGGGGCCGGCGGCCAAGGTGCTGCGGACGCTCCCGGGGCGCCTGGTCACCGTCCTGGAGGCCCCGCCCCCTTCCGCCGCCACGGGGGGCGGGGCCACGCGCCGCCGGCGACACCGGGACCCCCGCCCAGTCGGTGACGTCGTCATCGTCGTCGGCCCCGCCCACCAAGCGCCGCCGGGGCCGCCCCCCCAAACGGCGGCTGCTGGGAGGGGGCGGGGCCAGGTCGCGCCGGCGCCGCCCTGGGACCCCGCCCAAAAGCGCCGCCCCCGCCGCGGGGGATTCTGGGGGTGGGCGGGGCCGGCGCCGGGGGCGCCCCACGCGGGGCTTGGGGGGCACCGGAGGGGGAGGGGCCGGGGGGTCTCCCCCGGCCCGGAAGCGCCGTAGGGGGCGCCCTCCCAAGATGGCGGCCGGGGAAGGGGGAGGGGAGGGGTCGCGCTCGCCCAGCCCCCGCCCCGCCTCGCCCGCCCCGCCCCGCACCACCCGGGCCCGCCCCGTGGCGCCCTTAGCCCCGCCCCTGACGCGGGAGCCGAGGAGGAGGCCACGCCCCCCCGAGGACAGCGGGGACGACGGGGGAGGGGCCAGGAGGAAGGAGCCCCTCCCCCACCCCCCGGCCAAACGGCGGCGCGGGGGCGGGGCCGGGAACCAGCCGACAACCGCCCGGAGGCGGCGGCGTGGGCGTGGCTCCCCGGCGGCCACGCCCCGACGGTTACAGCCCCCGCGCCGCTGCGCCGCCGCCCCCGGGCAGGGCGGGGGAGGGGCCGCCCCTCAGGACCCCCCCGGGGGCGTGGGGGCGGGGCTGAGGGGGAGGAAGGCCAAGACGTGACAAGATGGCGGCGGGATCGTGGAGGGAGTGGGGAAGATGGCGGGACAAAATGGCCGACGGGCTCCGTGGGGAGGGGTGGGGGCAAGATGGCCGACGGGGCGAGGGCGAAACGGTTGATGGGACACAAAATGGCCGACGGCGGCCTAGGTGTCGTTGGTTGGTGCCAATATGGCTGACACAGTGACCTTTGAGTGACCCCAATATAGCTGACAGGGTGGTCCCAAGATGGCTGCCACAGTGACCTTTGGTTGGCGCCAATATGGCTGATGAGGTGGTCTTAAAATGGCCGACGCAGTGACCTTTGGTTGACCCCAATATGGCTGACGGGGTGGTTCCAATATGGCTGACGCACTGACCTTTGTGTGACCCCAGTATGGCTGTCGGGGTGGTTTCAATATGGCCGACGCAGTGACCTTTGTGTGACCCCAATATGGCTGATGGGGTGGTTCCAATACGGCCGACGCAGTGACCTTTGTGTGACCCCAGTATGGCTGATGAGGTGGTCGCAATATGGCCGACCTGGTGACCTTTGGCTGACCCCAATATGGCTGACAGAGTAGTCCCAATATGGCCGACACGGTGACCTTTGGTTGACCCCAATATGGCTGACAGAGTAGTCCCAATATGGCCGACACGATGACCTTTGGTTGACCCCAATATGTCTGCTAGGGTGGTTTCAATATGGCCGACCCGGTGACCTTTGAGTGACCCCAATATGGCTGACGGGATGGTCCCAGTATAACCAACCCGGTGACCTTTGGTTGACCCCAATATGGCTGACAGGGTGGTCTCAATATGGCCGACCTGATGACCTTTGTTTGGCCCCAATATGGCTGACAGGGTGGTTCCAATATGGCTGATGCGGTGACCTTTGAGTGACCCCAATATGTCTGCTGGGGTGGTTTCAATATGGCCGACCCGGTGACCTTTGTGTGACCCCAATATGTCTGACGAGGTGGTCCCAAATATGGCCGATCTGGTGACCTTTGGTTGACCCCAATATGGCTGACAGGGTGGTCCCAATATGGCCGATCTGGTGACCTTTGGCTGACCCCAATATGGCTGACAGGGTGGTCCCAATATGGCCGACCCAGTGACCTCTGAGTGACCCCAAGATGGCTGCCACAGCAAATCCAAGATGGCCGACTCCGTGAGTCTATGACATCACCTCCGGTGGCCGTCTTGGACTTGATGACGTCATCACAGGCGGCCATCTTGGAACAGGCTGCGATTGGACACAATGACGTCATTGTTGGTGGCCATCTTGAATGCGGTGACGTCACAGCCGACGACCATCTTGCTCCAGCTCCCTTCGCTTCCGGCGGCCATCTTGGATCTGCTGACGTCACCACCAGCCCCCCGGAGAGTGAACTTGGGCGTTGGCGGCCATCTTGGACTGTGTGATGTCATCGGTGGAAGCCATCTTGGACCGTGTGACATCACAGGTGGCGGCCATCTTGGCCCCAAGTGTGATCCCCACCCCGGCCGCCATCTTGCCCGCGGCAGGGAAAACACTTGGCGGCCATCTTGTTTCCGGGTGGCCATTTTGAAACCGTGATCACCTGACCTGGCGGCCATCTTGACTATGAACCCGTACCCAAACCTGGCGGCCATCTTGCCTCCCAGCAACCTCGGCGACTCCCGGCGGCCATCTTGGCTCTGACAACCACGTGACCTGGCGGTGACCTCGGCCTCGAGCAGACACAAAACCCCGGCGGCCATTTTGATTCCCGGTGGCCATCTTGGCTCTGACAACCACGTGACCCGGCGGCGACCTCGGCCTTGGGCAGACACAAAACCCCGGCGGCCATTTTGATTCCCGGCGGCCATCTTGAACCCACGAGCGGGCGCCAAAACTTGGCGGCCATCTTGCCTCCTGTCGGCCATCTTCCTTCTAAACAACACGTGACCCGGCGGCCATCTTGACCACGAGCCGACCGCTGACCCCGGCGGCCATCTTGCCTCCCGCCGACTTCCGTCACTCCCGGCGGCCATCTTGATTTCCATCCGCCATCTTGACTACGAGCTGACACCGAAACCCGGCGGCCATCTTGATTCCCGCCGACTTCCGTCACTCCCGGCGGCCATCTTGATTTCCATCCGCCATCTTGACTACGAGCTGACACCGAAACCCGGCGGCCATCTTGATTCCCGCCGACTTCCGTCACTCCCGGCGGCCATCTTGCCTCCTGGCGGCCATCTTGTTTCCGGACCGGGCCCAGCAGAGTCGGGGGGTGGTCCGGGGGTGGGGGAGGGGCGGTTTTTTTCCCCTCCCCCCTCCCCCCCCGCGGTAAAATTGGTTCCTTTCGAACCCGATCTATGCAAAAGGTGCTTTTGTGCTGGGCAGGGGGCGGGGCCGGGTTTCTTTTGGGGGTGGGGGGTTGAAAAAGGGGGGAGGTCCCCGGGGAAGGGGGAGGGGCGGGGTTTTCCTCGCCCCTCCCCCACCCTGTCCAGGCGGCGGTCGAAGCTTTTTGTTTTTTGTTTTTCGTTTTGTTTTTTTTTCTCGTTTTTTGTTTTTTTGTTTTCCTTGCGATGAAATAATAAAAAAAAAATTAAAAAAAAAAAAGAAAAAAAGACAAAAATTGTAAAAAAAAATTTAAAAATTCCGAGTTTTTGGGGTTTCCCCGCCCCCGGGGCAGGGGTGGGCGGTCCCAGGGAGGATTTTTTGGGGGTCCCTGAGCGGTTTTTTTGGGGGGAGGTCGAGGAGAATATTTTTTTGGGGTCTTAGAAAGATTTTTTTGGGGTCTCCTGAGAGGATTTTTTGGGAGTTTCCAGAGGGATTTTTGGGGGGTCCCAGAGGGATTTTTTGGGGGTCCCCAAAGTGGATTTTGGGGGGTCGCGGAGAGGATTTTTTGGGGTCCCAGCGACATTTTTTGGGGTCCCCAAAGAGATTTTTTGGGGGTCTCCAGACAGAAATTTTGGGGGGTCCCAGAGAGGATTTTTTGGGGTCTTTTTTGGGGTCTTTTTTGGGGTGTCAGGTGGGATTTTTGGGGTCCCCAGAGGGAATTTTTGGGTCTTTTTTTGGGGTGTCTGGGCGGGATTTTTGGGGTCTCCAGGAGGATTTTTGGGGTCCCCAGGTGAATTTTTGGGGTCTTTTTTTGGGGGTGTCAGGTGGGATTTTTGGGGTCCCCAGGTGAATTTTTGGGGTCTTTTTTGGGGTGTCAGGTGGGATTTTTGGGGTCCCCAGAGGGAATTTTTGGGTCTTTTTTTGGGGTGTCTGGGCGGGATTTTTGGGGTCTCCAGGAGGATTTTTGGGGTCCCCAGGTGAATTTTTGGGGTCTTTTTTTGGGGGTGTCAGGTGGGATTTTTGGGGTCCCCAGAGGGATTTTTTGGGGTCTTTTTTGGGGGTGTCAGGTGGGATTTTTGCGGTCTCCAGGTGAATTTTTCGGTCTTTTTTGGGGTGTCTGGGCGGGATTTTTGGGGTCCCCAGGGGGATTTTTTGGGGTCTTTTTTGGGGGTGTCTGGGCGGGATTTTGGGGTCTCCAGGAGGATTTTTTTGGGTCTTTTTTGGGGGTGTCTGGGTGGGATTTTTGGGGTCTCCAGGAGGATTTTTTGGGGTCTTTTTTGGGGGTGTCAGGTGGGATTTTTGGGATCCCCAGGGGGATTTTTGGGTCTTTTTTGGGGGTGTCAGGCGGGATTTTTTGGGGTGTCTGGGTGGGATTTTTGGGGTCTTTAGGGGGATTTTTGGGGTCTGTTTTTGGGGTGTCTGGGCGGGATTTTTGGGGTCCCCAGAGGGATTTTTTGGGTCTTTTTTGGGGTGTCTGGGCGGGATTTTTGGGGTCTCCAGGTGAATTTTTGGGTCTTTTTTGGGGGTGTCAGGTGGGATTTTGGGGTCTCCAGGTGAATTTTTCGGTCTTTTTTGGGGTGTCTGGGCGGGATTTTTGGGTCTTTTTTGGGGTGTCTGGGCAGGATTTTTGGGGTCTCCAGGGGGATTTTTTGGGTCTTTTTTGGGGTGTCTGGGTGGGATTTTTGGGGTCTCCAGGAGGATTTTTTTGGGGTCTTTTTTTGGGGTGTCTGGGGGTGGGAGGGGATTTTTTGCGTCCCTCTTGCGGTCGGGTTTTTAATTTTTTTTGGGGTGATCCCAGTGATTTTTTGGGGGGTTGGGGCCTTGGGCTTGTGAGGATTTCTTGGGCGAGCTGGAGGATTTTTTTGGGGGGGGGGGAAGGGATCCCCAAAAATCCCCAAAAAACCCCAAAAAAACCCTTTAGGGGCCCCACCGCCGCCATCGCCGCTTTAAGAGCCGCCCTTTGCCCCTTTAAGAGCCGCCCGCCCCGCCCATTCCCGCCGTTACCATCACAACGGGCAGAGGGGGCGTGACCGGCGGCGCTCGGCCAATCAGAGCCGGCGGTGGGCGTGTCCCGCGCAGGCGCTCTGTGTCCTCCCCGCCCGGCTGCGCCGACGGCGGCTCCGGTGAGTTCTGAGGGAGGGGGAGCGCGGGAAGGCCCCGGAACCATCCAAAAACCCCCAAAAAAAGCCCCAAAACCGCTGGAATTTCCCCCGAAATGACCCAAAATCCCTTCGGAACCAACGCCGAACCCTCCACGGAGTTTTCCCGGGTGGTTTCGAGGCGTTTTTCCCCCCCCTCGCCCCTCACGGTTCCCTCAGGCCGCCATTTTGGCGCCCGGCCTCCTAAAAATGCGTCGAAATATCCCAAAATCCGCTAAAATCTCCTCAAAATCCTCTAAAATATCCACAAAATCCTCTAAAATATCCCCGAGTCCTTTAAAATATCCTCAAAATCCTCTAAAATATCCCGAAGTCAATTAAAGTATTCTTAAAATCCTGAAATATCCCAAAATCGTCTAAAATACCCCCAAATCCGCTAAAATCTCCTCAAAATCCTCTAAAATATCCCAAAGTCATTTAAAATATTGTTAAAATCCTGTAAAATATCCCCAAATTATTTAAAATATCCCCAAATCCGCTAAAATATCCCAAAATCCTCTAAAACATTTTCAAAATCTTCTAAAATATCCCAAAATTCTCTAAAATATCCCAAAATCATCTAAAATATGCCAAAATCCTTTAAAATATCCCAAAATCCTCAAAAATATCCCAAAATCCTCCAAAATAGCCTGAAAATCTTCTAAAATGTCCTCAAAATCCTCTAAAATATCCCAAAATTCTCTAAAATATTCTTAATTCCTCTAAAATATTCCAAAATCCTTTAAAATATTCTCAAAATCCTCTGAAATATCCCCAAATCCTCTAAAATATCCCAAAATCATCTAAAACATTTTCAAAATCCGCTAAAATATCCCAAAATCCTCTAAAATATCCCAAAATCCGCTAAAATATTCCAAAATCCTTTAAAATATCTTCAAAATCCTCTAAAATATCCCAAAGTCATTTAAAATATTTTCAAAATCCTGTAAAATATTCTTAAAATCCTGTAAAATATCCCAAAATCCTCTAAAATATCCCCCAAATCCTGTAAAATATCCCCAAAATCCTCTAAAATATCCCCAAATCCCCCAAAATTCCCTTGAATCCCCCCCAAATCCCCCAAAATCCCCCCCAAATCCCCTCAAATTTCCCCCAAATTTTCCCGAAATTCTCTAATTCCCAAAAATGTCCTCAAAATTCCCTCAAATCCCCCCAAATCCCCCAAAACTCCCCAAAGTTCCTTTAAAATCCGCCCAAAATCTCCCAAAATCCCCCCAAATTCCCCAAATTCTAATTCCCAGAAATGTCCTCAAAATTCCCTCAAATCCCCCCAAGTTTTTTCAGATTTCCAGAAATTCCCTGAAATCCTCAAAAATCGCCCCCCCCCGCCCCAAAAATATCTGGAAACACCCAAAAAATTCCCAAAATCCCCTCGAATCTCCCCCTGGCCTCACCTGCCTCACCTGTCTGTATCTCACCTGTTCTCACCTGTCTGTATCTCACCTGTCCTCACCTGTTTTCACCTGTCTTCACCTGTATCACCTGTCTGTATCTCACCTGTCCTCACCTGTTCTCACCTGTCCTCACCTGTGTCACCTGTCCTCACCTGTCTGTATCTCACCTGTCTCACTCGTCCTCACTTGTCTGTACCTCACCTGTCCTCACCTGTCTCACCTGTCCTCACGTGTTTTCACCTGTCTGTATCTCACCTGTCTGTATTTCACCTGTTCTCACCTGTCTCACCTGTTCTCACCTGTCCTCACCTGTCTCACCTGTTCTCACCTGTCCTCACCTGTTCTCACTTGTCCTCACCTGTCCTCACCCGTCCTTATCTCACCTGTCCTCACCTGTCCATATCTCACCTATCCTCACCTGTCTCACCTGTCCTCACCCGTCTCTATCTCACCTGTCCTCACCCGTTTCTGTCTCACCCATCCTCACCCGGCCGTATCTCACCTGTCTCACCTGTCCTCACCTGTCTCACCTGTCCTCACCTGTCCTCACCTGTGTCACCTGTCCTCACCTGTCCTCACCTGTCCTCACCTGTGTCACCTGTCTCACCTGTCCTCACCTGTCCTCACCTGTCCTCACCCGTCTGTCTCTCACCCATCCTCACCCGGCCGTCTCTCACCTGTCCTCACCTGTCCTCACCTGTCCTCACCTGTCCATATTGCACCTGTCCTCACCCGTCTGTCTCTCACCTGTCCTCACCCGTCTGTCTCTCCCCCGTCCTCACCCGGCCGTCTCTCACCCGTGCCTCCCGTGTCTCCCTGCGTGCCTCAGGTGTGTCACCTGCCGCCAGGTGAGCATGGCGGGGCTGGGGGCCAAGCGCGGAGCCCCCGAGGCCGGGGGGGGCCCCCCCGAGAAGAGGCCGCCCCGCGAGGAGCAGCCGCCGACCACGCTGATCGAGCCCCTGCGCCTGGGCGGCATCTCCTCCACGGTGAGAGGGCGCGCACCTGGGCGCACCTGGGCGCACCTGGGCGCACCTGGGGAGGGATAAAACACACCTGGGCGCACCTGGGCACACCTGGGCGCACCTGGGGAGGGATAAAACACACCTGGGCGCACCTGGGGGGGTAAAAACACACCTGGGACACACCTGGGCGCACCTGGGCGCACCTGGGGAGGGATAAAACACACCTGGGCACACCTGGGGGGGTAAAACCCCCGCCCTGATCGAGCCCCTGCGCCTGGGCGGCATCTCCTCCACGGTGAGAGGGCGCGCACCTGGGCGCACCTGGGCGCACCTGGGCACACCTGGGGAGGGATAAAACAGACCTGGGCGCACCTGGGCACACCTGGGGGGGGTAAAAACACACCTGGGACACACCTGGGGAGGGATAAACCACACCTGGGCGCACCTGGGGGGGTAAAAACACACCTGGACACACCTAGAGGGGTAAAAACACACCTGGGACACACCTGGGGGGGTAAAACCCCCGCCCTGATCGAGCCCCTGCGCCTGGGCGGCATCTCCTCCACGGTGAGAGGGCGCGCACCTGGGCGCACCTGGGCACACCTGGGGGGGTAAAAACACACCTGGGCACACCTGGGATACACCTGGGCACACCTGGGCACACCTGGGGAGGGATAAAACACACCTGGGCACACCTGGGATACACCTGGGGGGGTAAAAACACACCTGGGCGCACCTGGGGAGGGATAAAACACACCTGGGATACACCTGGGGGGGTAAAAACACACCTGGGCACACCTGGGCACACCTGGGATACACCTGGGGAGGGATAAAACACACCTGGGCACACCTGGGGAGGGATAGAACACACCTGGGCGCACCTGGGGAGGGATAGAACACACCTGGGCGCACCTGGGGGGGTAAAAACACACCTGGGCACACCTGGGGGGGGATAAAACACACCTGGGACACACCTGGGAGGGGAAAACCCCCGCCCTGATCGAGCCCCTGCACCTGGGCGGCATCTCCTCCACGGTGAGAGGGCGCGCACCTGGGCGCACCTGGGGGGGTAAAAACACACCTGGGACACACCTGGGCGCACCTGGGCACACCTGGGATACACCTGGGGAGGGATAAAACACACCTGGGCACACCTGGGGGGGGATAAAACACACCTGGGCGCACCTGGGGGGGTAAAAACACACCTGGGACACACTTGGGCACACCTGGGGGGGGTAAAAACACACCTGGGCACACCTGGGGGGGTAAAACCACACCTGGGCACACCTGGGCACACCTGGGGGGGGATAAAACACACCTGGGACACACCTGGGGGGTTAAAACCACACCTGGGCGCACCTGGGGGGGTAAAAACACACCTGGGACACACCTGGGGAGGGATAAAACACACCTGGGACACACCTGGGCGCACCAGGGGAGGGATAAAACACACCTGGGCGCACCTGGGCACACCTAGGATACACCTGGGATACACCTGGGCACACCTGGGATACTCCTGGGATACACCTGGGCACACCTGGGGAGGGATAAAACGCACCTGGGCGCACCTGGGCACACCTGGGCGGGGATAAACCACACCTGGAGTCCACGAGTGACCCGGCCAGGTGGCCTTGGAGAGGAGATGGACGTCGACGGGCCGCAGGGCCGGGCCGAGGACCCGCCTCACCTGTGTCTCACCTGTGTGCGTCCCACCTGTCCTCACCTGTCCGTGTCTCACCTGTCTCACCTGGTCAGGAGGAGATGGACGTCAAGGTGCTGCAGTTCCGGAACAAGAAGCTGGCCGAGCGGCTGGAGCAGCGGCAGGTGTGCGAGGACGAGCTCCGCGAGCGCATCGAGAAGCTCGAGAAGCGCCAGGCCACCGACGACGCCACGCTGCACCTGGTGAACCGCTTCTGGGCGCAGGTAACGCACCTGGGCACACCTGGGCACACCTGGGGGACAGGTAACGCACCTGGGCACACCTGGGGACACCTGGGCACACCTGGGCACACCTGGGCACACCTGGGCACACCTGGGGGACAGGTAACGCACCTGGGCACACCTGGGGACACCTGGGCACACCTGGGCACACCTGGGCACACCTGGGGGACAGGTAACGCACCTGGGCACACCTGGGCACACCTGGGGGACAGGTAACGCACCTGGGCACACCTGGGGACACCTGGGGACACCTGGGGACACCTGGGGGACAGGTAACGCACCTGGGGACACCTGGGGACACCTGGGCACACCTGGGGACACCTGGGGGACAGGTAACGCACCTGGGGACACCTGGGGACACCTGGGGACACCTGGGGACACCTGGGGGACAGGTAACGCACCTGGGGACACCTGGGGACACCTGGGGACACCTGGGGAACAGGTAACGCGCCTGGGGACACCTGGGCACACCTGGGGGACAGGTAACGCACCTGGGCACACCTGGGCACACCTGGGGGACAGGTAACGCACCTGGGGACACCTGGGCACACCTGGGGGACAGGTAACGCACCTGGGGACGCCTGGGCACACCTGGGCACACCTGGGGGACAGGTAACGCACCTGGGGACACCTGGGCACAGATAACACACCTGGGCACAGGGAACACACCTGGGCACAGGGAACACACCTGGGCACAGATAACACACCTGGGCACAGATAACACACCTGGGCACAGATAACACACCTGGGCACAGATAACACACCTGGGCACAGGGAACACACCTGGGCACAGATAACACACCTGGGCACAGATAACACACCTGGGCACAGATAACACACCTGGGTACAGATAACACACCTGGGGACAGATAACACACCTGGGGACAGATAACACACCTGGGGACAGGGAACACACCTGGGCACAGATAACACACCTGGGCACAGGGAACACACCTGGGCACACCTGGGCACAGGGAACACACCTGGGCACACCTGGGCACAGGTGAGCACACCTCACCTGTTGGGGCCGGGCTGGGCCGCCCCGGGCCCGCCTTTAACCCTTTCCCGCCCCAGCTGGACTCGGAGGTGCAGGCCCTGCTCCGACGCTGCGACGGCGACGGGGGCGGGGCCGGGGGAGGGGCGGCCCCGCCCCCCGGGGAGCCGCCCGGGGAGCCGCCCGAGCCGCCCCCCAACCCACCTGGGGAGCCCGAGAGGACAGGTGAGCGGGGGGAGGGGCTGGGGGGGGGATTTGGGGGAATTTTGGGAGAAATTCGGGGGATTTTGGGGGATTTTGAAGGAAATTTGGGGATTTTGGGGGATTTTAGAGGAATTTTGGGGAATTTTGGGGGAAATTTGGGAGATTTGGGATTTTTGGAAAATTTGGGGGTTTTAGAGGAATTTTTGGGGATTTTTGGGAAAATTTGCAGATTTTGGGGTAAATTTGGTGGTTTTTAGAGGAATTTTGGGGGAAATTAGGGGGATTTGGGGGCAATTTTTGGGATTTTTGGGGAATTTGGGGGGTTTTGGGGGATTTTTGGGAGATTCAGCGTGTTTTTGGGAGGGAGTTTTGGGGATTTTGGGGAAATTTTTGGGATTTTGGGGGGAACTTTGGGGAATTTTTGGGGATTTTGGGGGATTTTAGAGGAATTTTGGGGAATTTTGGGGGAAATTTGGGGGATTTGGGATTTTTGGAAAATTTGGGGGGTTTTGGGGAAGTTTTGGGATTTTGGGGGAAACTTTGGGGGATTTTGGGAAATTTGGGGGATTTTAGAGGAATTTTGGGGAATTTTAGGAAAAATTTGGGGGATTTTGGGGGATTTTTGGGAGATTTGGGGGAATTTGGGGGGTTTTAGAGGAATTTTGGGTGAAATTTGGGGGATTTTGGGGGGAACTTCAGGAAATTTGGGGGATTTTTGGAGAATTTTGGGAAATTTGGGGAGTTTTAAAGGAACTTCATGGAATTTTGGGGGAAATTTGGGGGAATTTGGGGCAATTTTAGGGGTTTTGGGGTAAATTTGGGGCATTTTGGGGGAATTTTGGGGAATTTTGGGGATTTTTGGGACATTTGGGGTTTGGGGGGAATTTTGGGGATTTTGGGGAAGTTTTGGGGGAAAATTTGGGGAAATTTGGGGCATTTGGGGGATTTTTGGGAAATCTGGGGAATGTTTTTGGGATTTTGGTGGGAATTTGGGGGGTTTTAGAGGAATTTTGGGGGAAATTTTTGGAAATTTTGGGAAATTTTGTGGATTTTGGGGGGAGGTGGAGTGGGAAATCTGGGATTTGGGGGGAAGATTTGGGATTGGGGGAGGAAATCCGGGAATTCTTTGAGGGATTTGGGGAATTTTAGGGGAATTTTGGGGGTTTTAGGGGCGCTTGGGGGAGGAAATTTGGGATTTCGGGAGAAAATTTGGGAATTCTGGGTGGAATTTTGGGAGAATTTTGGGGGAAATTCGGGAATTTTGGGGAAAAAGTTTGGGAATTTTGGGGGGAATTTTAGGAGGAATTTCGGAAGAAATTTTGGGGAGAAACTTTGGGAATTTTAGTGGGAAAACTTGGGAATTTTGGGGAGAAACTTTGGGAAATTTGGGATGAATTTGGGAGGAATTGGGGGTGGGAAATTCGGCAGAAATTTGGGAATTTTGGGGGGAAGTTTTAGGGAGAAACTTGGGAATTTTGGGAGAATTTTAGGGGGAAGTCCGGGAATTTTGGGGAGAAAATTTGGGAATTTTGGGAGAGTTTTGGTGGAAATTTGGGAATTCTGGGGGGAAAACTTGGGAATTTTGGGCAGAAAAATTCAGGAATTTTGGGGAAAAATCCTGGAATTTTGGGATTGTTTTTTTCCGGGGAATTTCGCCTCATTTGCGTGGGGGGGGGCGGCGCTGATGAATATTCACGACTTGCAGAGCCGTGGGCGGGGCCTGCCGAGGAGGGCGTGGCCTCGGCCCCGCCCCCACCCCGGTTGACCTTTGCCCCCGAGGCCGTGGCCAGGCTGGGCGGGGCCCTGGGGCGGGTCCAGAGGGGGCTGCACCACCTGGGCGGACACCTGAGCGCCAGGGGTGAGTCCCGCACCTGGGCGGGGGGGGAGCGCACCTGGGACACACCTGGGACACACCTGGGACACACCTGGGGACACCTGGGACACACCTGGGCACAGCTGGGGACACCTGGGACACACCTGGGCACAGCTGGGACACACCTGGGGACACCTGGGCACAGCTGGGGACACCTGGGCACACCTGGGACACACCTGGGAAGGGATAAAATACACCTGGGCACACCTGGGTGGGGATAGAACACACCTGGGAAACACCTGGGACACACCTGGGCAGGGGTAGAACACACCTGGGGACACCTGGGACACACCTGGGACACACCTGGGCACACCTGGGGACACCTGGGCACACCTGGGCACAGCTGGGGACACCTGGGACACACCTGGGCACAGCTGGGACACACCTGGGGACACCTGGGCACACCTGGGACACACCTGGGACACACCTGGGAAGGGATAAAATACACCTGGGCACACCTGGGATACACCTGGGCACACCTGGGTGGGGATAGAACACACCTGGGAAACACCTGGGACACACCTGGGCAGGGGTAGAACACACCTGGGGACACCTGGCCGGGGTTGGAGCACACCTGGGTAGGGATAGAACACATCTGGGACACACCTGGGTGGGGATAAAACACACCTGGGCGGGGTTGGAGCACACCTGGGACACACCTGGGATACACCTGGGCACATCTGGGACACACCTGGGCAGGGATAGAATGTACCTGGGCACACCTGGGTGGGGATGGAGCACACCTGGGACACACCTGGGATACACCTGGGCAGGGATAGAACACACCTGGGCACACCTGGGCACACCTGGGCACACCTGGGACACACCTGGGCAGGGATAGAACACACCTGGGCACACCTGGGTGGGGATGGAGCACACCTGGGACACACCTGGGCACACCTGGGACACACCTGGGCACAGCTGGGGACACCTGGGACACACCTGGGGACAGCTGGGACACACCTGGGCACACCTGGGCGGGGATAAAACACACCTGGGACACACCTGGGATACACCTGGGCGTACCTGGGCACATCTGGGCACATCTGGGACACACCTGGGAAGGGATAAAATACACCTGGGCACACCTGGACACACCTGGACACACCTGGGGGGACTTTGGGCTCACCTGGGCGCACCTGGGAGGGTTTGGGCCCCACCCGGGGCTGCCTGAGACTCACCTGGGCCACACCTGGGGCCGCAGGTGGGCGTTTCTCTGGGGATTCCTTGGGGGGGGATTTTCCGGGAATTTCGGGAATTTTCGGGCGGAATTCCGATGGAATTTCGGGTGGATTTGGAGGAATTTGGGGAAATTTTTTTTTTTTTTTTTTTTGCCCGAATTTTGTGGGATTTTGGGAATTTTTTTGTTTCTTGGATGTTTCTGGAATTTTCCCGGGATTTTCGGGGATTTTGGGATTTGGATTTCCGGGGAATTTGTGGGTGGAATTTCCGGAGGATTCCGAGTGGTTTTTTGGGGGGTTTTTTTTTAGGATTTTTTTTGGGATTTTTGGGAAAAGTTTTGGATTTTTTCTTGGAGTTTTTGGGTGATTTTTCGGGGGATTTTTCGGGAATTTTGGGACGGTTTTTGGAGCGTTTTTTGTGGATTTTTTTTGGGAGATTTTTCTGGGAATTTCGGGAATTTGGGAATTCGGGAATTTTTGGCTCGAATTTGGGTGGAATTTTGGGGCTTTTTCAGAAAGTTTTTGATTTTTCTTGGAATTCTGAGAAATTCCAGGTGACTTTTTGCGGGATTTTTTTGGGATTTTGACAATTTTCTATTTTTAGGTTGAATTCGGGTGGAATTTTCGGGATTTTGGGGAAACTTTTGGTTTTTCTGGGAATTTTTCAGAGATTTTGGGCGATTTTTTCTGGAATTTTTGGGGGATTTTGGGCTTTTTTTTCCTGGGAATTTTTGGGGCGTTTTTTGTGGAATTTTTGGGAGATTTTTCTGGGAATTTCGGGATTTTGATAATTTTGTCTTTTTGGGTGGAATTTAAGGGAAACTTTTGATTTTTCTGGGAATTTTTCAGAGACTTTGGATGATTTTTTCTGGGATTTTTGGGGGATTTTGGGGCGTTTTTTGTGGGAATTTTTTGTGGGAATTTTTTGGGGTATTTCGGGAATTTGGGAATCGGGGAATTTTTGGGTTGAATTCGGGTGGAATTTTCGGGATTTTGGGGAAACTTGATTTTTCTGCGAGTTTTCCAGTGATTTTAGGTGATTTTTTCTGGGAATTTTGGGGCGTTTTTTGTGGAACTTTTGTGGGATTTTTCTGGGAATTTCAGGATTTTGATAATTTATTTTTTTGGGTGGAATTTTGGGGAAACTTTTGATTTTTTGGGGGATATTTTCAGAGTTTTTGGGCGATTTTTTCTGGGATTTTTGGGGGATTTGGGGCGTTCTCCGTGGGAATTTTCTGGGAATTCCGGGACTTGGGGAATTCGGGAATTGTGGGTCGACCTGGGGCGGTTCCGGGTGTTTTTGGCAGCGGAGCTGTCGGAGGCCGGGCGGGAGCTGCTGCGGGAGCTGCTGCGGGAACATCGGCGGCTGCAGGAGCTGACGCAGCACCTGCACGAGAAACACCAGAGGGAGGCGCTGGAGGTACCTGGGCGCACCTGGGACACACCTGGGGGCACCTGGGGACACCTGGGCACACCTGGGGACACCTGGGGACACCTGGGGACACCTGGGGACAGCTGGGACACACCTGGGGACAGCTGGGACACACCTGGGGACACCTGGGGAGACCTGGGACACACCTGGGGACACCTGGGACACCTGGGACACACCTGGGGACACCTGGGGAGACCTGGGACACACCTGGGGGCAGCTGGGACACACCTGGGGACACCTGGGACACACCTGGGGACACCTGGGACACACCTGGGGACACCTGGGGATACCTGGGACACACCTGGGGACACCTGGGGATACCTGGGACACACCTGGGGACACTTGGGGACACCTGGGTACAGCTGGGACACCTGGGACACACCTGGGGACACCTGGGACACACCTGGGACACACCTGGACACACCTGGACACACCTGGGGGCACCTGGGACACACCTGGGGACACCTGGGACACACTTGGAGACACCTGGGACACACGTGGGGACACCTGGGGACACCTGGGGACACACCTGGGCACACCTGGGGACAGCTGGGGATACCTGGGGACAGCTGGGACACACCTGGGCACACCTGGGGACACACCTGGGGGCACCTGGGGCACACGTGGGGACACCTGGGACACACCTGGGACACACCTGGGGACAGCTGGGGGCACCTGGGCACACCTGGGGGCACCTGGGGACACCTGGGGACACCTGGGGACACCTGGGACACACCTTTGTGTCATTCATTCCGTACCTGTGTCAGTTGTGCGTCACCTGTGGCCTGTTCCACCCGTGTCACCTGTCACTTACCTGTCCGGCCTCTCCCAGCTCTTCCCATTGTCCCACCTGTCCTCATCTCACCTGTCCCACGTGTCCTCATCTCACCTGTCCCGCCTGTCCTTATCTCACCTGTCCCACCTGTCCTTATCTCACCTGTCCCACCTGTCCTCATCTCACCTGTCCCACCTGTCCTCATCTCACCTGTCCCACCTGTCCTTATCTCACCTGTCCCACCTGTCCTTATCTCACCTGTCCCACCTGTCCTCATCTCACCTGTCCCACCTGTCCTCATCTCACCTGTCCCACCTGTCCTTATCTCACCTGTCTCACCTGTCTCACCTGTCTCCCCTGTCCTCACCTGTCCCCACCTGTCTCACCTGTCTCACCTGTGTCTCACCTGTCCTCCCCTGTCTCACCTGGGCAGCTGGCGGAGCTGCAGGACAAGGCCACCTCGGCCGAGACCAAGGTGCTGGAGATGGGCACGACGCTCGAGGGGCTGCAGTGGGACAGCGCCAAGCTCCGGAAACGGGAGGGCCGGCTGGACAGACACCTGGCCGAGGCCCTGGAGCAGGTGAGGCGCACCTGGGCGCACCTGGGGACACCTGGGGCGCACCTGGGCACACCTGGGGACAGCTGGGACACATCTGGGGACCCCTGGGCACAGATAACACACCTGGGGTACACCTGGGCATACCTGGGCACACCTGGGGACACCTGGGACACACCTGGGGACACCTGGGGACACCTGGGGACACCTGGGACGCACCTGGGGACCCCTGGGCACAGATAACACACCTGGGGACACCTGGGGACACACCTGGGACACACCTGGGGACACCTGGGCACACCTGGGCACACCTGGGGACACCTGGGACACACCTGGGGACACCTGGGGACACCCGGGACGCACCTGGGGACACCTGGGACGCACCTGGGGTCACCTGGGGACACCCGGGACGCACCTGGGGACACCTGGGGACACCTTGGACACACCTGGGACGCACCTGGGGACACCTGGGACACACCTGGCCACACCTGAGCACACCTGAGCACACCTGGGGTTTACCTGGGGCTCACTGGGACACACCTGGGGACACACCTGGGGCTCACCTGGAGCTCACCTGGGGGTACCTGTGCTCATTGGGGCTCACCTGGGCGCACCTGTTCTCCCCTGCCTCACTTATCTCCTGTCTCTCCTGTATTTGGCATCTCACCTGTCTCCCCTGTCTCGTCTATGTCTCACCTGTCTCACCGGTGTCTCTCCTGTCTGGATCTCACCTGCCTCACGTGTCCATGTGTCACCTGTGTCTCACCTGTCCGTGTTTCGCCTGTCTCTCACCTGTCTCTCACCTGTTTCACTTGTCTCACCTGTCACCTCTCTCACCTGTGTCTTGCTTGTGTCTCACCTGTGTCTTCCCTGTCTCACCTGTGTTTCACTTGTCCGTGTCTCACCTGTCCCTGTCTCACCTGTCAATGTCTCACCTGTGTCTCACCTGTCCGCGTCTCACCTGTTTCGCGTCTCTCACCTGTCTCACCTGCCTCTCAACTGTCCATATCTCACCTCTCACCTGTCTCGTGTCTATCACCTGTCTCACCTGTGTCTCACCCGTCTTATCTGTGTCTCACCTGTTTTACTTGTGTGTCACCTGTGTGTCACCTGTCCATGTCTCACCTGTGTCTCACCTGTCGGTGTCTCCCCTGTCTCACCTGTCCCTGTCTCACCTGTCCATATCTCACCTGTCCATGTCTCACCTGTCTCACCTGTCGGTGTCTCACCTGTCCATGTCTCACCTGTCTTATCTGTTGATGTCTCACCTGTCTCCCCTGTCTCACCTGTTGGTGTCTCCCCTGTCTCACCTGTCCCTGTCTCACCTGTCCCTGTCTCACCTGTCCCTGTCTCACCTGTCGCTGTCTCCCCTGTCCTTGTCTCACCTGTCGCTGTCTCACCTGTCCCTGTCTCACCTGTCCTGTCTCACCTGTCGATGTCTCACCTGTCGGTGTCTCACCTGTCGCTGTCTCACCTGTCCCTGTCTCACCTGTCGCTGTCTCACCTGTCCCTGTCTCACCTGTCGCTGTCTCACCTGTCGGTGTCTCCCCTGTCGGTGTCTCCCCTGTCCCTGTCTCACCTGTCCTTGTCTCACCTGTCGGTGTCTCCCCTGTCCCTGTCTCACCTGTCCCTGTCTCACCTGTCGCTGTCTCACCTGTCCATATCTCACCTGTTGGTGTCTCACCTGTCTCACCTGTCCATATCTCATCTGTCTCACCTGTCGCTGTCTCACCTGTCCCTGTCTCACCTGTCCCTGTCTCACCTGTCCATATCTCACCTGTCTCACCTGTTGCTGTCTCACCTGTCGGTGTCTCACCTGTCCCTGTCTCACCTGTCCTTGTCTCCCCTGTCTCACCTGTCGGTGTCTCACCTGTCTCACCTGTCCATATCTCACCTGTCGGTGTCTCACCTGTCTCACCTGTCCATATCTCACCTGTCTCACCTGTCGCTGTCTCACCTGTCCTTGTCTCACCTGTCGGTGTCTCACCTGTCTCACCTGTCCATATCTCACCTGTCTCACCTGTCGCTGTCTCACCTGTCCCTGTCTCACCTGTCGGTGTCTCACCTGTCCATGTCTCACCTGTCTCACCTGTCGCTGTCTCACCTGTCCCTGTCTCACCTGTCCCTGTCTCACCTGTCGCTGTCTCACCTGTCCCTGTCTCACCTGTCCTTGTCTCCCCTGTCTCACCTGTCGCTGTCTCACCTGTCCATATCTCACCTGTCCATATCTCACCTGTCCCACCTGTCGCTGTCTCACCTGTGCCAGCTGACGTCGGGCTCGTACGGCTCCGGCAGCTCCGGGGGCTTCCAGGGCGGGCAGATCACGCTGAGCATGCAGAAGGTACCGGCGCTGCCGCCGGCCGGCCACCGCGGGAGAGCCGGGAACTTGGGAATTGGGGAATTTTGGGGGGAATTGGGGAATTTGGGGGAAATTTGGGAATTTGGGGGAAATTTGGGAATTTGGAGGAAATTTTGGGGAAATTTGGGGAATTTTGGGGGAAATTTGAGGGGAAATTTTGGGATTTGGGAGGAAATTTGGGGAATTTGGGGGCGATTTTGGGGGAAATTTGGGGAATTTTGGGGGAAATTTGGGAATTTGGGGGAAATTTGGGGAATTTTGGGGGAAATTTGGAGGAAATTTGGGGGAATTTTGGGGGGAAATTTGGGGGGAATTTGGGTGATTTAGGGGAAAATTTGAGGGGAAATTTTGGGATTTGGGGGAAATTTGGGGGATTTGGGGGAAATTTGGGACTTTGGGGGAAATTTGGTGAATTTTTGGGAGAATTTGGGGGGAAATTTGGGAATTTGGGGGAAATTTGGGAGATTTGGGGGGAAATTTGGGGGGAATTTGGGGGAATTTTGGGGGAAATTTTGGGATTTTGGGGGAAATTTGGGGGATTTGGGGAATTTTGGGGTGAGCTTTGGGGAAATTTGGGAATTTGGGGGAAATTTGGGGGAAATTTGGGGGGTTTTGGGGGGAATTTGGGGAGATTTAGGGAATTTGGGGGGAATTTGGGAGATTTGGGGGGAAATTTGGGGGGAATTTGGGGGCATTTTGGGGGAAATTTTGGGATTTTGGAGGAAATTTGGGGAAATTTGGGCAATTTTGGGGTGAATTTTGGGGAAATTTGGGGGTTTTGGGGGGAATTTGGGGAATTTTGGGGAATTTGGGGAATTTTGGGGACTTGGGGGAAATCTTTGGGAATTTTGGGTGAAGCTGGGGGGAAATTTGGGGAATTTTGGGGGAAATTTTGGGATTTGGGGGAAATTTGGGGAAAATTTGGGGGATTTAGGGAAAATTTGGGGTAAATTTGGGGATTTTTGGGGAGTTTTGGGGAATTTTGGAGGGAATTTTGGGACTTGGAAAAATTTGGGGAATTTTGGGGGAAATTTTGGGATTTGGGGAGAAATTTGGGGAATTTTCAGGGAAATTTGGGGGAAATTTGGGGATTTTGGGGAAAATCGGGAATTATGGGGGAAATTTGGGGAATTTTGGGCAAAATTTGGGGGGACTTTTGGGGGAAATTGGAGGATTTGGGGGAAATTCGGGGAATTTTTTTGGGGAATTTGGGGAATTTTGGGAAATTCGGGGGAAATTTGGGAATTCGGGGAAAAAACAGGAAATTCTCAATAAAATTGGGGAATTTGGGGGGAAATTCGGAGAATATGGGGGGAAATTTTGCCCGATTTTTTTTGGAATTTTTGTGGTTTTTTCCTGGAATTTTTGGGAATTTGACATTTTTAAGACTTCCAGGGATTTTTGGGGCGGATTCCCGGGATTTTGGTTCATTTTTCTCCCGGTCTGAGCTGCTCTACTCAGATTTGGGTCAAATTTTGCTGGATTTTATTTGATTTCTTCAGTTTTTTTCCCAAATTTTTGTCGCTTTTTCCAGGAATTTTTGGGAATTGTTGGGAATTTGACATTTTTAAGACTTCCAGGGATATTTGGGGGCGGATTCCCGGGATTTTGTCTCATTTTTCCCGCAGTTTGAGCCGCTCAATTCAGATTTGGGTCAAATTTTGCTGGATTTTGTTTAATTTTTTCCCGAATTTTTTTTGGAATTTTCGTGGTTTTTTCCAGGAATTTTTGGGAATTTGAATTTTTGGAGTCCTCGGTGGATTTTTGGGGACAATTCCCAGGATTTTGGCCGGTTCTCCCCACAGTTTGAGATGCTGAACTCAGACTTGGGTCAAATTTTGCTGGATTTTGTTTAATTTCTGCCCAATTTTGTTTGGAATTTTTGGGGTTTTTCCGGGAATTTTTGGGAATTTGACAATTTGAAGACCTCCAGGGATTTTGGGGGCGGATTCCCGGGATTTGGGCCGGTTCTCCCCACGGTTTGAGATGCTCAATTCAGATTTGGGTCAAATTTTGCTGGATTTTGTTTAATTTCTGCCCGATTTTGTTTGGAATTTTTGGGATTTTTCCGGGAATTTTTGGGAATTTACATTTTTAAGATCTCCAGGGATATTTGGGGCGGATTCCCGGGATTTTGGCCGGTTCTCCCCGCAGTTTGAGATGCTGAACTCAGATTTGGGTCAAATTTTGCTGGATTTTATTTAAATTCTGCCCGATTTTGTTTGGAATTTTTGGGATTTTTCCGGGAATTTTTGGGAATTTGACAATTTGAAGACCTCCAGGGATTTCTGGGGCGGATTCCCGGGATTTTGGCCGGTTCTCCCCGCAGTTTGAGATGCTGAACGCGGAGCTGGAGGGGAACCAGGAGCTGGCCAACTCGCGCATGGCCGAGCTGGAGAAGCTGCAGGTGGAGCTGCAGGCCGCCGTCCGCGGGCAGGAGCGCCTCAAGGTGACACCTGCGCGCACCTGGGGGCGCCCGGGACACACCTGGGACACCTGGGGACACCTGGGACACACCTGGGACACACCTGGGGACATTGGGGACAAACCTGGGACATCTGCGCGCACCTGGGGGCGTTGGGGACACACCTGGGACACCTGGGGACACCTGGGGGCGCCCGGGACACACCTGGGACACCTGGGGACACCTGGGGGCGTTGGGGACACACCTGGGACACCTGGGGACACCTGGGGGCGTTGGGGACACACCTGCGCGCACCTGGGGGCATTGGGGACACACCTGGGGACACCTGGGGACACCTGGGACACACCTGGGACATTTGCGCGCACCTGGGGGCGTTGGGGACACACCTGGGGACATTGGGGGCACACCTGGGACAAACCTGGGGACACCTGGGGACATTGGGGACATTGGGGACACACCTGGGGGCGCCCGGGGACACCTGGGGACATTGGGGAGACACCTGGGGACACCTGGGACATCTGCGCGCACCTGGGGGCGTTGGGGACACCTGGGGACATTGGGGACAAACCTGGGGACACCTGGGACACACCTGGGACAAACCAGGAGACACCTGGGGGCGCCCGGGACACACCTGGGGACACCTGGGGACAGCTGGGAGACACCTGGGGACATTGGGGACACCTGGGACACACCTGGGACAAACCTGGGACACCTGGGGGCGCCCGGGGACAGCTGGGGACACCTGGGGATACCTGGGGACACCTGGGGACACCTGGGACACACCTGGGGACATTGGGGAGACACTTGGGACACACCTGGGGGCACCTGGGACACACCTGGGACACACCTGGGGACACCTGGGGACACCTGGGGACATTGGGGACACACCTGGGGACACTTGGGACAAACCTGGGACAAACCTGGGACACCTGGGGGCGCCCAGGACACACTTGGGGACACCTCAGGATAGCTGGGACACACCTGGGGACACCTGGGGACATCGGGGACACACCTGAGACACACCTGGGGACATTGGGGACATTGGGGACACCTGGGACACACCTGGGGACATTGGGGACATTGGGGACACCTGGGACACACCTGGGGACATTGGGGGCTTTGTGGGGGGGTTGGGGATATCTCGGGCCAGGAACGCCTCAGGGTGACACCGCAGAGACACTCAGGTGTCATTCAGGTGTCACTCAGGTGTCACCCAGGTGTCACTCAGGTGTCACCCAGGTGAGCCAGGTGTTCTTTAGCTCTGTGTCGGGAGGTCACAGGTGGCTCAGGTGTCCCCCAGGTGACCCAGGTGTCCTTTAGCTCCGTGTTGGGAGCTCTCAGGTGACCCAGGTGTCCCCCAGGTGACCCGGGTGTCCTTTAGCTCCGCGCAGGGAGCTCCCAGGTGACCCAGGTGTCCCCCAGGTGACTCAGGTGTCCCCCAGGTGACCCAGGTGTCCTTTAGCTCCGTGTCGGGAGCTCTCAGGTGACCCGGGTGTCCCCCAGGTGTCCTTTAGATCAGTGTAGGGAGGTCACAGGTGGCTCGGGTGTCACTCAGGTGACCCAGATATCCTTTAACTCCATGTCGGGAGCTCCCAGGTGACCCAGGTGTCCCCCAGGTGACTCAGGTGTCCCCCAGGTGACCCAGGTGTCCTTTAACTCCGTGTCGGGAGCTCCCAGGTGACCCGGGTGTCCCCCAGGTGACTCAGGTGTCACTCAGGTGTCCCCCAGGTGACTCAGGTGTCACTCAGGTGTCCCTTAGATGGGCGCAGGGAGCTCCCAGGTGACCCGGGTGTCCCCCAGGTGACCCGGGTGTCCCCCAGGTGACTCAGGTGTCCCCCAGGTGTCCTTTAGCTCCGCACAGGGAGCTCCCAGGTGACCCAGGTGTCCCCCAGGTGTCCTTTAGATCAGTGTAGGGAGGTCACAGGTGGCTCGGGTGTTACTCAGGTGACCCAGATATCCTTTAACTCCATGTCGGGAGCTCCCAGGTGACCCAGGTGTCCCCCAGGTGTCCTTTAACTCCGTGTCGGGAGCTCCCAGGTGACCCAGGTGTCCCCCAGGTGACTCAGGTGTCACTCAGGTGTCCCTTAGATGGGCGCAGGGAGCTCCCAGGTGACCCGGGTGTCCCCCAGGTGACTCAGGTGTCACTCAGGTGTCCCTTAGATGGGCGCAGGGAGCTCCCAGGTGACCCGGGTGTCCCCCCGCTGCCCCCCAGGTGGCGCTGCGCTCCCTGCCGGAGGAGGCGGTGAAGGAGGCGCTGGAGTACAAGGTGCTGCAGTCGCAGTTCTCGCTGCTCTACCACGAGAGCCTGCAGGTGAAGACGCAGCTGGACGAGGCGCGGGCGCTGCTGCAGGCCACCAAGAACAGCCACCTGCGCCACATCGAGCACATGGAGGTGCGGCCACGCCCCCCGCGGGGTCACCCGGGGGTCACCTGGGGGGTTTGGGGTCGTTTGGGGTCATTTGGGGTCATTTAGAGTCGTTTACATCCCATTAATTGTGATCCAAGATGGCCGCCGGCGCCACATCGAGCACATGGAGGTGCGGCCACGCCCCCCTGGGGTCGCCCGGGGGTCACCTGGGGGGTTTGGGGTCGTTTGGGGTCGTTTGGGGTCATTTAGAGTCGTTTACATCCCATTAATTGTGATCCAAGATGGCCGCCGGCACCACATCGAGCACATGGAGGTGCGGCCACGCCCCCCTGGGGTCGCCCGGGGGTCACCTGGGGGGTTTGGGGTCGTTTGGGGTCATTTAGAGTCATTTAAATCCTGATAGTTCTGATCCAAGATGGCCGCCGGCGCCACATCGAGCACATGGAGGTGCGGCCACGCCCCCCGCGGGGTCACCCGGGGGTCACCTGGGAGGTTTGGGGTCGTTTGGGGTCATTTGGGGTCATTTAGAGTCGTTTACATCCCATTAATTGTGATCCAAGATGGCCGCCGGCGCCACATCGAGCACATGGAGGTGCGGCCACGCCCCCCGCGGGGTCACCCGGGGGTCACTCAGGGGTTTTGGGGTTGTTTGGGGTCATTTAGAGTCGTTTACGTCCCATTAATTGTGATCCAAGATGGCCGCCGGCGCCACATCGAGCACATGGAGGTGCGGCCACGCCCCCCTGGGGTCACCCGGGGGTCACCTGGAGGTCATTGGGGTTAATTAGGTCGCGATAATCGCGATCCAAGATGGCCGCCTGTCAAATATAACCCGGAAATATTGAAAAAAAAGATTAAACATTAGGAAAGAATTTAAATATAGAAAAATTTAAAAAAATGAAAAGTTTCCAAAAAATTGGAAAAAGATCCAAAAAAAATTTTTTAAAAAGGGAAAAAATTGGTAAAAGATCAAGAAAAATTAAGAAAAAAAGGGAAAAAACTGGAAAAAGATCCTAAAAAAGTTTTTAAAAAAAGAAGGGGAAAAATTGGAAAAAAATTCAAAAAAAATTTAGAATTAAAAAAAAGGGAAAAAATTGGGAAAAAAACCCGAAAAAAATCTCTGAAGAAATTTTGAAAAATTCCTTTAAAATTCCCCAAAACATTCTCAGAAATTTCTGAAAACATAAAAAATGAATAATTTGTGGAAAAATAAAAAATAGCCCCCAAAAAGTAAAAAAAAATCTCCGAAAAAATTTCCAAAAAAATCCTTCAAAAAACTCCGAAAAAATCCCCCAAAAATTTGAAAAAAAACTCAAAACAATTCCAAAAAAAAATTGAAAAATTCCAAAAAAATTCTCGGGAAAATTTCTGGAAACATAAAAAAAAATAAAATTTGGAAAAATCTAAAAAAAATTTCAAAAAACTGAAAAAAATCTCGGAAAAAATTTCCAAAAAAAACCTTCCAAAAATTGCAAGAAAATCGTTGAAAAATGGGGAAAAAAACCTAAAAAAAATCTGCAAAAAGTTTTGAAAAAATTCCCAAAAAACTCTCGGGAAAATTCCTGGAATCACAAAAATTAAAAAACTCTGGAAAAATCCTAAAAAAGTTCCAAAAAACTGAAAAAATCTCAGAAAAAGTTTTAGCAAAAAACCTTCCAAAAATTGCAAGAAAATCGTTGAAAAATGAGAAAAAAACCCCTAAAAAACAACGTGAAAAAATTTCGAAAAATTCCCCAAAAAAATTCTCGGGAAAATTCCTGGAATCACAAAAATTAAAAAATGGTGGAAAAATCAAAAAATAATTTCCAAAAGATTGAAAAAAACCTCGGAAAAAAATTCCAAAAAAACCCTTAAAAAATTCTAAAAAAAATCCCTGAAAATTTTGATAAAAACCCCAAAAAACTCCGGAAAAAATTTTGAAAATTCCCCGAAGATTTCTGGGGAGAATTCCCGCCGGCGTTCCCGCCATTCCCGCCGGCGTTCCCGCCATTCCCGGCGTTTTGCGCCCGCAGAGCGACGAGCTGGGCGTGCAGAAGCGGCTGCGCACGGAGGTGATCCAGCTGGAGGACACCTTGGCCCAGGTGCGCAAGGAGTACGAGATGCTGCGCATCGAGTTCGAGCAGAACCTGGCGGCCAACGAGCAGGCGGGTGAGGGGCGGCGCACCTGGGGACACACCTGGGGACACACCTGGGGACAGCTGGGGACACCTGGGACAGCTGGGACACACCTGGGGACACCTGGGACATCTGGGGACACCTGGGGACACACCTGGGGACACCTGGGGATACCTGGGGACACACCTGGGGGCACCTGGGGACACCTGGGACACACCTGGGACAGCTGGGACACACCTGGGGATACCTGGGACAGCTGGGGACACCTGGGGACACACCTGGGACAGCTGGGGACAGCTGGGGACACCTGGGGACACCTGGGACACACCTGGGGACACCTGGGACACACCTGGGACAGCTGGGGACACCTGGGGACACCTGGGACAGCTGGGACACACCTGGGGATACACCTGGGGGCACCTGGGGACACCTGGGACAGATGGGGACACCTGGGGATACCTGGACACACCTGGGACACACCTGGGGACACCTGGGACAGCTGGGGACACCTGGGGACTCCTGGGGACACACCTGGGGACACCTGGGGGTACCTGGGACAGCTGGGACACACCTGGGGACACACCTGGGGACACCTGGGACACACCTGGGACACACCTGGGGACACATTTGGGGACACATTTGGGGACAGCTGGGGACACCTGGGGGGAGATAAAACACACCTGGGGACACCTGAGCACACCTGGGGACAGCCTGGGGACAGCCTGGGGACATACCTGGGGTCACACCTGGGGAGGGTTAAACTACACCTGGGACACACCTGGGGACAGCTGGGAAACGTGCGACACACCTGGGCACGTCTGGGGACACACCTGGGCACACCCAGGACACACCTGGGGAGATTTAAACCGCACCTGGGCGCACCTGGGGACAGCTGGGACACACCTGGGGAGGGTTAGAGCACACCTGGGGACACACCTGGGGCCAGATCTGGGGACACCTGAGGAGCACCTGGGCACACCTGGCCTGGGTTACGTGGGCAGGTGAGAGCTCACCTGGGCAGGTGTGACGCCCGGGAGTCACCCGAGGGCAGCTGGCGTTACCTGGGCACACCTGGCGCCGGCAAATTGGGCGGGGCGTGTTCCCCTGGGCAATGCAGACACACCTGAGAGGGGCGGAGCCACCTGAGACCCTCCCCCACCCCCGAAACTGGGGTTTTTTTTGAATTTCACCTGTCCCTCACCTGTGTCTCACCTGTGTCTCACCTGTGCTGTCTCACCTGTGCAGGGCCCATCAACCGGGAGATGCGCCACCTGATCAGTTCCCTGCAGAACCACAACCACCAGCTCAAGGGGGACGTGCAGCGCTACAAGCGCAAACTGCGCGAGGTGCAGGCCGAGATCAACAAGGTGAGCTCACCTGGGCGCGCCGGGGATACACCTGGGGGCACCTGGGGGTACCTGGGATACACCTGGGCGCACCTGGGAGACACCTGGGGGCACCTGGGCGCACCTGGGATACACCTGGAGGCACCTGGGTACACCTGGGATACACCTGGGATATACCTGGAGGCACCTGGGTACACCTGGGATACACCTGGGGGCACCTGGGTACACCTGGGATACATCTGGGGGCACCTTAGATACACCTGGGCTCACCTGGGGGCACCTGAGATACACCTGGGGGCACCTGGGGGACACCTGGGCGCGCCAGGGATACACCTGGGATACACCTGGGATACACCTGGGTGCACCTGGATGCACCTGAGATACCTGGGCTCACCTGGGATACACCTGGGCTCACCTGGGTGCACCTGGGATACACCTGGACTCACCTGGGATACACCTGGGATACACATGGGCACACCTGGGATACACCTGGGTGCACCTGGGCTCACCTGGGATACACCTGGGTGCACCTGGGATACACCTGGGGGCACCTGTGCTCACCTGGAGCACTTGGGCGGGACTCGGGGTCACCTTTGGTTGCCTTTAGGGGGCGTGGCCCTTTTAAGAGAGGGGTGTGGCGACAAAATGAGGCGCCGCCCCTTTAAGACGGAGGCGAAGTCACTAAAAGGGGCGTGGTCTCTTTAAGAGAAGGGTGTGGTCAGGTAAAGGGGCGTGGCCTACCTGTAAAGAGGGGCGTGGCCCATATAGGAGTTGGAGTGTGGCTGTTAAAGGGGGGCGTGGTCTTGTTTAAAAGATTGAGTGGGTGTGGTTAAAAGGGGTGTGGCCCCTGACTCCTCCCCCTCTTCTCTTCCAGCTCCGCCTCCAGGCCAGCGGCGCCCCGCCCCCGCCCAGCCCCGCCCCTCCCCCGCCCCCTCCCCCTTCCTCGGCCTCCTCCTCCTCCTCAGGCCCCGCCCCCTCCTCCAGCTCCGCCCCTCCTCCCTCCGAGGAAACCCCGCCCTCTTCCTCCACCCCAGCCCCTCCCCCTTCCGAGGACAAAGAGGGCGTGGCCTCCTCCTCCTCAGGCCCCGCCCCCCAGGACCCCCCCAAACCCGCCCCTCCCCCACCCAAGGAGGAAGAGGAGGAGCCCCCCGGCCCCTCCCCCGCCCCAAACCCCGCCCCTTCCCCCGCCCCCAGCCCCGCCCCCGCGCCTGCCCCGCCCCCTCCCCGCGCCCCGCCCCCTCCCAGGCCCCGCCCCGAGCGCGGGATGGGGGGAGGGGCGCGGGGGGAGGGGCGGGAGCGGCCGAAGGGGGCGGGGCCCGAGGAGGCCAAGAAGAAAGACTCGGAGGTGCTGAAGCAGCTGAGGGCGGAGCTGAAGTGAGTATGCAAATGAGGTGCTAATGAGGGGGCGGGGAGAGCGCCAGATACGGCTTGTGGTCCTCACTATGCAAATGAGATGCTAATGGGGAGGGGGCGTGGCTAAGAACGCGGGAATTCCGGGAGGAATTTCGGGGAGTTTAGGGCAGAACTGAAGGGGGTGGAGCCAAATGAAGGGGCGTGGTCATGCCCAGCATGCAAATGAGATGCAAACGAGGCCAGGGAGGCGCAGGAGAGCCGGAAGGAGATGAAGATTTTTGGGATAATTTCTTGGGAATTTCCCACGGCCGATTTCCGAAATAAAAAAGGGCGTGGCTTTAAAAGGGGGTGTGGCCACTGTGGCATGCAAATGAGATGCAAATGAGATTGGAATCGCTTCCCGGGAAGGCGCAGGGGAACCAGAAGGGGGACGGATTTTTTGGGGGGGTGTTTCCCAGCCGATTTTTGGGGCGTGTCCACGAAACGAAAGGGGCGTGGCTTCGGAGCAAGGCGTGAGCACCCCGAAATGCAAATGAGATGCAAATGAGCCACCGGAAAGGAGCAGGGGAAGGAGGCGGGGGATGGGTTTTGGGGAAGCTTTTTTGGGGTTTTTTTTGGCCGATTTTTGGGGCGTTTTTGCGAAATAAAAAGGGGCGTGGCTTCTAGAAGGGGCGTGGCCACCACCGCATGCAAATGAGATGCAAATGGCCTCCCAGGAAGGCGCAGGAGAACCAGGCACAGGACGAATTTTTCATGGAGTTTTTTGAGGTTTTTCGCAGCCGATTTTTGGGGAGTTTCCGCGAAATTAAAAGGGGGCGTGGCTTCTAAAAGGGGCGTGGCCACCAGAACATGCAAATGACATGCAAATGAGATTTAAATCGCCTACCAGGAAGGTGCAGGGGAACCAGACACAGGACGAATTTTTGGGGAATTTTTTGAGGTTTTTCACGGCCGATTTTTGGGGCGTTTCCACGGATAAAAAGGGGGCGTGGCCTCTAAAAGGGGCGTGGCCACCGCCGCATGCAAATGAGATGCAAATTGTCTCCCAGGGAGGCGCAGGCGAACCAGGCGCAGGCGGACCAGACACAGGACGAATTTTTTAAGGAGATTTTTGGGGGTTTTGCGGCCGATTTTTGTGGCATTTCCGCGAAATAAAAAGGGGGCGTGGCTCCAAAAAGGGGCGTGGCCACCATCGCATGCAAATGAGATGCAAATTGTCTCCCAGGAAAGCGCAGGAGAAATGGAGACAGAACGAATTTTTGGGGGAGTTTTTTAAGGTTTTTCTAGGCTGATTTTCCGGGCGTTTCCGCGGTTAAAAAAGGGGGCGTGGCTCCAAAAAGGGGCGTGGCCACCAGAACATGCAAATGACATGCAAATGAGATTCAAATCGCCTACCAGGAAGGCGCAGGAGAACCACACACAGGATGAATTTTTGGGGAGTTTTTTTGGGGTTTTTGCGGCCGATTTTCGGGGCGTTTCCGCGGATAAAAAGGGGGCGTGGCTCCAAAAGGGGCGTGGCCACCGCCGCATGCAAATGAGATGCAAATTGTCTCCCAGGAAGGCGCAGGAGAAACAGAGACAGGACGAAATATTTAAGGAGTTTTTTTGGGGTTTTTGCGGCCGATTTTTGGGGCGTTTCCGCGGATTAAAAGGGGGCGTGGCCTCAAAAAGGGGCGTGGCCACCGCCGCATGCAAATGAGATGCAAATGGCCTGCCAGGAAGGCGCAGGAGAACCAGAAGGAGATGAAGCTGCTGCTGGACATGTACAAGTCGGCCCCCAAGGAGCAGCGGGACAAGGTGACGCTCATGGCCGCCGAGAGGAAGAGCAAGGCCGAGGTGAGCCGCGCTCGTTAGCGCTAATTAGCGCTAATTAGCGCCGATAATCCACGCCGGTAATGAAGGGGTCGAAATCGGGGCGGTTGAACCCAGAAATAGCGGTGAGGGGGGCGTGGTTATGCTAATTAACGCTAATTGAGGGGTGATCAGCGTGCTGGGATTCCGTTCTAATTTTAACTAATTAATTAATTGGATTTTTAATTTAATTGGGTTTTTGTTAGGGGTTATTAGGGCTCGTTAGCGGCTTAAGGGATGAAAATGATCGGTGGAGGGGAGCGTGGCTAATGAGGTTGTTAATTAACGCTAATGGGGAGGGAATTGTGGTTGTGGAGCTAATTAATGGGTTGATTTTAATGATTAAGAGTCAAAAGTGGTCCTGGTCATTAATTGCTCCCGTGAACTCCCAGTGATTAACGGGTTAATCGGTGACTAATTAAGGATTTGTAGCGGCTAATTAATGACTATTAATGACTAATTAATCAGCTGGAGGAGCTGCGGAGGCGCTGGGCATGAGAGCCCGAACTCCTTTGGGTCATTAATTCCCGCCATTAACTCCCACTGATTAATGGGCTAATCAGTGGCTAATTAACGATTATTAGTGACCCATTAACGACTAATAGTGACTAATTAATGAACTAGAGGAGCTGCGGAGGCATTGGCGGGATCGCCATGAGAGCCGGAATTCTCCTGGTCATTAATTTCTCCCGTTAATTCCCAGTGATTAATGGGTTAATCAGCGGCTAATTAGCGATTATTAGCGGCTAATTAAGGGCTATTAATGGGCGATTAGCTGGAGGAGCTGCGGGGGCGCTGGCGGGAGCTGGAGGAGCGGGAGCCCCCAGACTCCTTTGGGTCATTAATTCCCGCCGTTAACTCCCAGTCATTAATGGGTTAATCAGCGGCTAATTAGCGATTATTAGCGGCTAATTAACGGCTATTAATGGGTGATTAGCTGGAGGAGCTGCGGGGGCGCTGGCGGGAGCTGGAGGAGCGGGAGCCCCCAGACTCCTTTGGGTCATTAATTCCCGCCGTTAACTCCCAGTCATTAATGGGTTAATCAGCGGCTAATTAGCGATTATTAGCGGCTAATTAAGGGCTATTAATGGGCGATTAGCTGGAGGAGCTGCGGGGGCGCTGGCGGGAGCTGGAGGAGCGGGAGCGGCGCGAGAGCAAGAAGCTGGCGGACGAGGAGGCGCTGCGGCGGCTGCGGCTGAGCGAGGAGCAGATCGAGCACCTGCAGCGGCGCCTGGCCGCCACCAAACAGGTGAGGCGCGGCTGGGACACACCTGGGCACACCTGGGACACACCTGGGCACACCTGGGACACACCTGGGACACACCTGGGCACACCTGGGACACCTGGGGACACCTGGGCACACCTGGGGACACCTGGGACACACCTGGGGACACCTGGGGACACACCTGGGACACACCTGGGGACACCTGGGACACCTGGGGACACCTGGGACACACCTGGGCACACCTGGGCACACCTGGGACACACCTGGGGACAGCTGGGGACACCTGGGACACACCTGGGACACACCTGGGGACACCTGGGGACACCTGGGGACACCGGGGACACACCTGGGCACACCTGGGACACACCTGGGACACACCTGGGCACACCTGGGACACACCTGGGGACACCTGGGGACACCGGGGACACACCTGGGCACACCTGGGACACACCTGGGGACACACCTGGGGACATCTTGCCCTGCTCTCCATGGCGGCCGTCTTGTTTGCTCCCATGACGGCGGCCATCTTGCCCTGCCCCCCCGACTGCGGCCATCTTTCCCACCCCATGGCGGCCATCTTGTTTGCTCCCATGACGTCTGCCATCTTGCCCCACCCCGTAACCCTAACGGCAGCCAGCTTGCCCCTCCCCCTAACGGCAGCCATCTTGTTTGCTCCCATGACGTCTGCCATCTTGCTCCCCCCCAACGGCGGCCATCTTGTTTACTCCCATGACGGCGGCCATCTTGTTTGCTCCCATGACGTCTGCCATCTTGCCACCCCCCCCCAACGGCGGCCATCTTGTTTGCTCCCCTGACGGCGGCCATCTTGCTCTGCCTCCCCGACTGCGGCCATCTTTCCCCCCCCATGGCGGCCATCTTGTTTGCTCCCATGACGGCAGCCATCTTTCCCCCCCCAACGGCGGCCATCTTGTTTGCTCCTCCAACGGCGGCCATCTTGTTTGACCCCATGACATCTGCCATCTTCCCCCCCCCATGGCGGCCATCTTGTTTGCTCCCCTGAAGGCTGCCATCTTCCCCCACCCCCCCAACGGCGGCCATCTTGTTTGCTCCCATGACGGCGGCCATCTTTCCCCCCCCCCTCCAACGGCGGCCATCTTGTTTTCTCCCCTGACGGCGGCCATCTTGTTTTCTCCCCTGACGGCGGCCATCTTGGCCCCGGCGGCAGGAGGAGGAGGCGCTGCTGTCGGAGATGGACGTGACGGGCCAGGCCTTCGAGGACATGCAGGAGCAGAACCTGCGGCTGCTGCAGCAGCTGCGCGAGAAGGACGACGCCAACTTCAAGCTGATGTCGGAGCGCATCAAGGCCAACCAGATCCACAAGCTGCTGCGCGAGGAGAAGGACGAGCTGGCCGAGCAGGTGCTGGCCCTCAAGGCGCAGGTGAGGGCCCCGGAAACCCCGCCCCGTAGCTCTTCGTGGCCGTCAGGGAGGATTTATTAGCCATTAATGGCTTTATCGGCTTGCTGAGAGGCGCTAATGAGGGTTTAATAGTCACTGATAGCTCTTATCAGGTTGTTAATAGCCATTAATGAGGAGTTAATAGTCGCTAATATCTTTTATTAGGTTATTAATAGCCATTAATACGGACTTAATAGTCACTAATATCTTTTATTACGTGGTTAATAGCCATTAATGAGCGTTTAATAGTCATTAATAGCTTCTTTAGGTTGTTAATAGCCATTAATAAGGATTTAATAGCCACTAATATCTTTTATTACGCAGTTAATAGCCATTAATGCGGATTTAATAGTCACTAATATCTTTCATTAGGTTGTTAATAGCCATTAATGAGGATTTAATAGTCGTTAATATCTTTTATTAGGTTGTTAATAGCCGCTAATGCGGATTTAATAGTCACTAATATCTTTTAATACGTTGTTAATAGCAGCTAATGAGGATTTAATAGTCATTAATAGTTTCTTTAGGTTGATAATAGCCATTAATAAGGATTTAATAGTCACTAATATCTTTTAATACATTGTTAATAGTCATTAATGTGAATTTAATAGTCACTAATATCGTTTAATACGTTTTTAATAGGCATTAATGTGGATTTAATAGTCGTTAATAGCTTTTTTAGGTTGTTAATAGCCATTAATGAGGATTTAATACTCACTAATAGCTTTTATTAGGTTGCTAATAGCCATTAATGAGGATTTAATACTTGCTAATAGCTTTTAATAGGTTGTTAATAGCTACTAATGAGGACCTAATAGTCAGTAATAGCTATTATTAAGTTGTTTATACCCATTAATGAGGACTTAATGGTCACTAATAGCTTTTATAAGGCTGCTAATAGCCTTTGATGAGGATTTAATAATCATTAATACCTTTTATTAGATTGTTAATAGCCACTAATGAAGACTTAATACCCACTAATAGCTTTTATTAGTCCTGTAGTAGCTATTAACGGTTGCTAATAATGACGTAATAATTATTAATAGCCGTTATTAGCTTTGGGAGGAGCTGCCTGAGCAGGTGCCGGCCCTCAAGGTGTGGGTGGGGCCCCCAAAAATCTCATTAGCGGTCATTAATTAGCTATTAATAGCTAATAATTAGTGCTCTGGCATCATCCGTAAGATTTATTAGTTGCCTAATAACCACTAATAGCTGTTAATAGCTATTAATAATTGATTGCTAATTGCTGGTAGGGGCTAATGATGCCCTAATAATGGCAAATAGTCATTAATGGTTCTCCGAGGCTTATTAATAATAATTAGTGGCTTTTTATTAATCAGTAATAGCCGTTATTAATGGGCGTCTAATAATCAGTAATAGCCACTATTAAGCGCTTAATAATCAGTAGGAGGTGCTCGCGATGCTTTAATAATCGCTGATAGTTATTAATGATTCTCGAAGGATTAATTGCAGTGATTAATATCTAATATTAATGACTATTAATTAGCGGTTAGTGACGGTTGGAAGTGCTAATAACCATTAGCGGCCGCTAATGAACGATTAATAATTGTTGCTGGTATTAACAAGGCGCTAATAATTGTTCCTGATGATTAATGAGTCGGAGGAGATAAGGCTGAACCTAATAACGGCCTAATAGCGTCTAATAAATTCCTAATAACGGCCTAATAACGCCTAATAAGTCCTTAATAATGGCCTAATAGCGTCTAATAAATCTCTAATAACGGCCTAATAACGCCTAATAAGTCCCTAATAATGGCCTAATAGCGTCTAATAAATCTCTAATAACGGCCTAATAACGCCTAATAAGTCCCTAATAACGGCCTAATAGCGTCTAATAAATTCCTAATAACGGCCAAATAACGCCTAATAAGTCCCTAATAACGGTCTAATAGCGTCTAATAAATCCCTAATAACGGCCTAATAACGCCTAATAAGTTCCTAATAACGGCCTAATAGCGTCTAATAAATTCCTAATAACGGCCTAATAACGCCTAATAAGCCCCTAATAACGGCCTAATAACGTCTAATAAATTCCTAGTAACGGCCTAATAACGCCTAATAAGTCCCTAATAACGGCCTAATAACGGCCTAATATTTTCTATTAATGAGCTGATTTCGCTAATTAGCGGCTAATTAACGGCTAATGACGCACCTGGGCAGGTGGAGGTGCAGCTGCAGGTGGGTCGGAAGCCCGAGAACACGAAGCAAGTCTTAATAGTGGTCTAATAACTCCTAATAAATCCCTAATAATGGCTAATAAAGCTCTAAAAAAAGCGTACTTTTGCCTATTAATGAGCTGATTTCGCTAATTAGCGGCTAATTAACAGCTAATGACGCACCTGGGCAGGTGGAGGTGCAGCTGCAGGTGGGTTGGAAGCCTGAGAACACGAAGCAAATCTTAATAATGTTCTAATAACTCCTAATAAATCCCTAATAACGGCTAATAAAGCTCTAAAAAAAGCATTTTTTTGCCTATTAATGAGCTGATTTCGCTAATTAGCGGCTAATTAACAGCTAATGACTCACCTGGGCAGGTGGAGGCACAGCTGCAGGTGGGTCAGAAGCCCAAGAACACGAAGGAAGTCTTAATAATATTTTAATAACTCCTAATTAATCCCTAATAACGGCTAATAAAGCTCTAAAAGAAGCATTGTTTTGCCTATTAGCGAGCTGATTTCGCTAATTAGTGACTAATTAACGACCAATGACTCACCTGGGCAGGTGGAGGTGCAGCTGCAGGTGGGTTGGAAGCTCGAGAACACGAAGCAAATCTTAATAATGTTCTAATGACTCCTAATTAATCCCTAATAACGGCTAATAAAGCTCTAAAGAAAGCATTGTTTTGCCTATTAATGAGCTGATTTCGCTAATTAAGAATTAATTAACCGCCAATGACTCACCTGGGCAGGTGGAGGCGCAGCTGCAGGTGCTGCAGAACTCCAATAACACCGCCTAGCCCCTAATAACGCCCTAATAACTCCTAATAATCCCCTAATAAAAGGCCAAACCCGCCGTAGTTTGGGGTATTAACGAGCCGTTTTTTTTAATGAGCGGCTAATTGCGGGCTCCTGGCTCACCTGGGCAGGTGGAGGCGCAGCTGCAGGTGGTGCAGAAGCTGGAGGAGAAGGAGCGCGGGCTGCAGAGCGCCCTGGGGGCCGTGGAGAAGGAGCTGAACCTGCGCTCGCAGGCGCTGGAGCTGCACAAGAGGAAGGTGAGCGGGGGGGGACAGGTGTGCCCAGGTGTGCCTCAGGTGTGTCTCAGGTGTGTCCCAGGTGTGTTTAGTGGTCCCCAGGTGTGTCCCAGGTGTGTCCCAGGGGTGCCCAGGTGTGTTTAGTGGTCCCCAGGTGTGTCCCAGGTGTGTCCCAGGGGTGCCCAGGTGTGTTTAGTGGTCCCCAGGTGTCCCCAGGTGTGTCCCAGGTGTGTTTAGTGGTCCCCAGGTGTGTCCCAGGTGTGTCCCAGGGGTGCCCAGGTGTGTTTAGTGGTCCCCAGGTGTGCTCAGGTGTGTCACAGCCGTGTCTCAGGTGGGTTCAGGTGTTCCCCAGGTGTGTTCAGGTGTGTTTAGTACGATCCAGGTGTCTCCCAGGTGTGTTTAGTGTGCCCCAGGGGTTTTCAGGTGTGTCCCAGGTGTGTCCCAGGTGTGCCCCAGGTGCGCTCAGGTGTGCCCAGGTGTGTCTCAGGTGTCTCCCAGGTGTGTTTAGTGTGCCCCAGGGGTTTTCAGGTGTGTCCCAGGTGTCCCCAGGTGTATCCAGGTGTATCCCAGGTGTGGCCCAGGTGGGTTCAGGTGTGTTTAGTGGAGCTCAGGTGTGTTCAGGCGTGTCACAGGTGTGTCTCAGGTGTGCCCAGGTGTGCTTAGTGTGACTCAGGTGTGCTCAGGTGCATCACAGGTTATTCTAAAACACTCCCAGGTGGGTTCGGGTGTGTCCCAGGTGTCCCCAGGTGTGTCCCAGGTGTCCCCAGGTGTGTTCAGGTGTGCCCCAGGTGAGTTAAGGTGTGTCTCAGGTGTGTTTAAAATCCCCCCAGGTGTGTCGCAGGTGTGCCCAGGTGTGTCCCAGTCTGTTTAGTGTGATCCAGGTGTGTCAGAGGTGTATCCAGGTGTCCCCAGGTGTGTCCCAGGTGTGTTTAGTGGTCCCCAGGTGTGTCCCAGGTGTGTCCCAGGGGTGCCCAGGTGTGTTTAGTGGTCCCCAGGTGTCCCCAGGTGTGTCCCAGGTGTGTTTAGTGGTCCCCAGGTGTGTCCCAGGTGTGTCCCAGGGGTGCCCAGGTGTGTTTAGTGGTCCCCAGGTGTGCTCAGGTGTGTCACAGCCGTGTCTCAGGTGCGTTCAGGTGTTCCCCAGGTGTGTTCAGGTGTGTTTAGTACGATCCAGGTGTCTCCCAGGTGTGTTTAGTGTGCCCCAGGTGTCCCCAGGTGTGTCCAGGTATGTCCCAGGTGTGTCCCAGGTGTCCCCAGGTGTGTCCAGGTATGTCGCAGGTGTGTCCCGGGTGTGTCCCAGGTGTCCCCAGGTGTGTCCCAGGTGTCCCCAGGTGTCCCCAGGCGCGCCGCCCGCCCGTCCCACATCCCCCCCAGGTGAATCCCAGGTGTGGCCGAGATCTTCCCCTGGGCCGCTTCGGGCCGATTTTTTGGGGATCCGGGGGAATCCCGGGCACGGCTCAGGTGTGCCCAGGTGTGCTCAGGTGCACCCGGGTGTGCCCAGGTGCGCCCAGGTGCCCTCAAGTGCGCTCAGGTGTGGCCCAGGTGCGCCCAGGTGCTCTGAGATGCTCTCAGGCACGCCCAGGCGCGCTCAGGTGCGCCCAGGTGCTCTCAGGCTCGCCCAGGTGTGCCCAGGTGCGCTCAGGTGCTCTCAGGCGCGCTCAGGTGCGCCCAGGCTCGCCCAGGTGTGCCCAGGCGCGCTCAGGCTCGCTCAGGTGCGCTCAGGCGCCCTCAGGTGCGCCCAGGCTCGCCCAGGTGCGCCCAGGTGCGCCCAGGTGTGGCCCAGGTGCTCTCAGGCGCCCTCAGGCTTGCCCAGGTGTGGCCCAGGTGCTCTCAGGCGCGCTCAGGCGTGCCCAGGCACGCTCAGGTGCGCCCAGGTGTGGCCCAGGCGTGCCCAGGTGTGGCCCAGGCTCGCTCAGGTGTGCCCAGGTGCGCCCAGGTGTGGCCCAGGCTCGCCCAGGTGCGCTCAGGTGCGCCCAGGTGTGGCCCAGGCTCGCCCAGGTGCGCCCAGGTGCGCCCAGGTGTGGCCCAGGCTCGCCCAGGTGCGCCCAGGTGCGCCCAGGTGCCCTCAGGCCGGCTCAGGCGCGCTCCCGGCGGCAGGCGGTGGAGGCGGCGCAGCTGGCCGAGGACCTGCGGGCGCAGGGCGAGCACGTGCAGGCGCGGCTGCGGGAGCTGCAGGTGTGCGCCGCCGAGAACCGCGCCGCCAAGGACAAGGAGTCGCTGAGCCTCAAGAGGGCCCAGGTGGGCGCCCCGCCCCGCCCCCCGCGCCCATTCCCGGGAATTTGGGGGGAATTTGGGGGATTTTGGGGGAATTTGGGGGAATTTTGGGAATTTTGGGGGAATTTGGGGGGAATTTTGGGGGAATTTTGGGGGGAATTGTTGGGAATTTTTTGGTGAATTTTTGAAGGATTTTTGGGGGATCTGGGGGGAATTCTAGGGAATTTTTTGGGAATCTTTGAGGAATTTTGGGGGGAATTTTGGGGAGTTTTTGGGGAATTTTTTGGGGAAATGTTGCGAATTTTTGGAGAGTTTTGGCGGAATTTTGGGGGAATTTTTGGGAATTTTTTTGGGGGAATTTTTGGGGATTTCTTAGGGAAATGTTGCGAATTTTTTGGGAATTTTTGGGGGATTGCTGGGAATTTCGGGGTGAATTTTTTGACGGAATTGTTGGGAGTTTTGAGAGAATTTTTTCGGGACTTTTTGGGGGAATGGGGAATATTTTGGGAACTTTTTTGGGAATTTTGGGGGGATTTTTTGGGGAACATTTGGGGAATTCTGGGGCAACTCTTCGGGGACGCTTTGGGAACGTTTCTGGGGGCGGTTCCCCCGCGCCGGCAGGAGGAGCTGTCGCGGCTGCGCCGGAAGCTGGAGAAGCAGCGCAAGGTGGAGGTTTACGCCGACGCCGACCAGATCCTGCAGGAGGAGATCAAGGAGTACCGGGTGAGCCCCGGCGGGACCTTCCCCGACCTTCCGGAACTTTCCCCGACCTTCTGGGACCTTCCGGAACCTTCTGGAACCTTCCGGAACTTTCTGGGACCTTCCCAAACTTTTTGGGATCTTCCAGAACTTTCTGGGACGTTCTGGGGTTTTCTGGGACCTTCCCAAACCTTCTGGGACCTTCCCAAACCTTTTGGGACCTTCTGGAACCTTCTGGAACCTTCCCAAACCTTCTGGGACCTTCCAGAACTTTCTGGAACCTTCCAGGACTTTCTGGGACCTTCCCAAACCTTCTGGGACCTTCCCAAACCTTCTGGGACCTTCCAGAACCTTCTGGAACCTTCCAGGACTTTCTGGGACCTTCCCAAACCTTCTGGGACCTTCCCAAACCTTCTGGAACCTTCCAGAACTTTCTGGGACCTTCCCAAACCTTCTGGGACCTTCCAGGACTTTCTGGGACCTTCCCAAACCTTCTGGGACCTTCCCCGACCTTCTGGAACCTTCCAGGACTTTCTGGGACCTTCCCAAACCTTCTGGGACCTTCCCAAACTTTTTGGGATCTTCCAGAACTTTCTGGGACCTTCCAGAACTTTTTGGGTCTTTCCAGAACCTTCTGGGTCCTTCCAGAACCTTCCGGAACATTTTGGGACCTTCTGGGGTTTTCTGGGACCTTCCGGAGCGTTGGTTGACGTTTAACGACCCCGATCGACCTTTAACGATCTCTAATGACCTTTAATGGTTTCTAATTATCTTTAATGACCTTGGTTTTCTTTTAATTGTATGGGCGGGCCTGTAATGACCTTAATTGATGTCTAATTAACTTAATTGATCTCTAATGACCTTAATTGACTTCTAATGACCCTGGTTGACCGTTAACGACTCTCCTGGACTTTTAATGATCTTTAATTATCTTCGATGATTTTTTTCTCCACGTCCGGCGACCCTTAATGACTCCTAACGACCTCAGGTCATTAACCGACCCTTTAAATGACCTTCAATGACCTTCCTCGACCTTTAATTATCTTTAATGATCTTTCTGGACATCTCGTGACCCTTAATGACTTTTAACGACCTCGGGCCATTAACCGACCCTTTAAATGACCTTTAACGACCTTCCACGGTGTCTAATTATCGTTAATGACCTTTTCCAACATCCGATGACCCTTAATGACTTTTAACGACCTCAGGTCATTAACCGACCCTTTAAATCACTTTTAATCACCTTTAACGACCTTCAGTGACCTTTCTCACCATCTACCGACCCTTAATGACTATTAACGACCATTAATGGCTTTCCATAATCTTTAATTATCTTTAATGAGCTTTCTTGACATCCGACGACCCTTAATGACTCTTAACGACCTCAGGTCATTAACCGACCCTTTAAATCACCTTTAATGACCTTCCTCGACCTTTAATTATCTTTAATGATCTTTCTGGACATCTCGTGACCCTTAATGACTTTTAACGATCTCAGGTCATTAACCGGCCCTTTAAATGACCTTTAACGACCTTCCACGGCGTCTAATTATCGTTAATGACCTTTTTCAACATCCGATGACCCTCAATGACTTTTAACGACCTCGGGCCATTAACCGACCCTTTAAATGACCTTTAATGACCTTCCTCGACCTTTAATTATCTTTAATGATCTTTCTGGACATCCCGTGACCCTTAATGACTTTCAACGACCTCAGGCAATTAACCGACCCTTTAAATGACCTTTAACGACCTTCCTCGACCTTTAATTACCGTTAACGACCTTTTTCAACATCCGATGACCCTCAGTGACTCCTAACGACCGTTAATGACCTCTCTCGACCTTTAACGACCCTAAAGGACGTCCGGGGGAGTTTCCCGCCCCCCGGGTGACCTCTGACCTTCCGGCGCAGGCCCGGCTGACGTGCCCGTGCTGCAACGCCCGCAAGAAGGACGCGGTGCTGACCAAGTGCTTCCACGTCTTCTGCTTCGAGTGCGTCAAGAGCCGCTACGACACGCGCCAGAGGAAGTGCCCCAAGTGCAACGCGGCCTTCGGCGCCCACGACTTCCACCGCGTCTACATCAGCTGAGCCGCCGGCGCTTCCGGCGGTCGGCCGGGCGCTTCCGGTGATCGGCCGGGCGCTTCCGGTGGTCTGGTGGGCACTTCCGGTGGTCGGCCGGGCACTTCCGGTGGTCAGGTGGTCACTTCCGGTGGTGAGGTGGGCACTTCCGGTGGTCAGCTGGTCACTTCCGGTGGCCAGGTGGGCACTTCCGGTGGTCAGCTGGTCATTTCCGGTGGTCAGCTAGTCACTTCCAGTTACCTGCTGGGCACTTCCGGTGGTCAGCGAGTCACTTTTGGTGGTCAGCGAGTCATTTCCGGTGGCAAGGTGGTCACTTCCGGTGGTCAGGTGGTCACTTCCGGTGGCCATGTGGTCATTTCCTGTGGCCAGCTGGTCACTTCCGGTGGTCAGGTGGTCACTTCCGGTGGCCAGGTGGTCATTTCCGGTGGTCACACAGTCATTTCCTGTGGTCAGCTGGTCACTTCCGGTGGTCAGGTGGTCACTTCCGGTGGCCAGGTGGTCATTTCCGGTGGTCAGGTGGTCACTTCCGGTGGTCAGCTGGTCATTTCTGGTGGTCATCTCTGGTGGTCATCTCATAGTTATCTTCGGTGGTCACGTTTCTGGTGGTCACTCGGTGGTCATCTCAGGTGGTCACTCTCTGGTCGTTTCCAGTGGTCACCTCAGGGTCATTCCTGGTGGTCATCTGGTGGTTGTCCTTGGTGGTCACCACGCGATGGTCACTGACCACCCCGAACTGACCAGTGGTCACTTGTGGCCACCTGTGACCCGACTGACGCCACCCCAGAGTGACCACTGACCACCCCAGAGTGACCACTGACCACCCAAAAGTGACCACTGACCACCCCAGAGTGACCACTGACCACCCCAGAGTGACCACTGACCACCCAAGAGTGACCACTGACCACCCAAAAGTGACCGCTGACCACCCAAGAGTGACCACTGACCAGCCAAAAGTGACCGCTGACCACCCCAGAGTGACCACTGACCACCCTGGAGTGACCAGACCATCTCAAAGTGACCACTGACCACCCCAAGGTCACCTCAGGCCACCCCGAAGTGACCACTGACCACCCAAAAGTGACCACTGACCATCCCAGAGTGACCACTGACCATCCCAGAGTGACCACTGACCACCCCAAGGTCATCTCAGGCCACCTTAAAGTGACCACTGACCACCCCAAAGTGACCGCTGACCACCCCAGAGTGACCAGTGACCACCCCAGAGTGACCATTGACCACCCCAGAGTGACCACTGACCGCCTTAGAGTGACCAGTGACCACTCCAGAGTGACCACTGACCACCCCAGAGTGACCACTGACCACCTCAGAGTGACCACTGACCACCCCAGGGTCACCTCAGGCCACCCCGAAGTGACCACTGACCACCCAAAAGTGACCACTGACCATCTCAAAGTGACCACTGACCACCCCAGAGTGACCAGTGACCACCCCAGAGTGACCAGTGGTCACGGCCACCCTTGACCACCCCAAGTCCACCCCAAAGTGACCAGTGACCAACCCAAGGCCACCCCGAAGTGACCACTGGTCACCCCTGACCACCCCAAAGCCACCTCAGGCCACCCCAAAAGTGACCCCTGGTCACCTGTGGTCACTCCTGGTCACCTCAAAGTGACCACTGGTCACTCATGGTCACAGTTGGTCACCCCAGAGTGACCACTGACCACCCCAGAGTGACCACTGACCACCCCAAGGTCACCTCAAACTGACCACTGGTCACTCGTGGTCACTCCTGGTCACCCCAGAGTGACCACTGACCACCCCAGTGACCACTGACCACCCCAAGGTCATCTGAGGCCACCCCAAAGTGACCACTGACCACCCAAAAGTGACCACTGAGCATCCCAGAGTGACCCCTGACCACCCAAAAGTGACCACTGACCACCCCAAGGTCATCTCAAACTGACCACTGGTCACTCATGGTCACCCCTGGTCACTCCAGAGTGACCGCTGACCACCCAAGGTCACCTTGGACTGACCACTGGTCACTCATGGTCACCCCTGGTCACTCCAGAGTGACCACTGACCACCCTAGAGTGACCGCTGACCACCCCAAGGTCACCTCAGACCATTGGTCACTTATGGTCCCCCGTGGTCACCTCAAAGTGACCACTGGTCACTCCAAAGTGACCCTTGATGACCCCAAAGTGACCACTGGTCACTTATGGTCACCCCTGGTCACTCCAGAGTGACCATTGACAACCCCAAGGCCACCCCAGAATGACCACTGGTCACTCGGGGTCACCCCTGGTCACTCCAGAGTGACCACTGACCACCCCAAGGCCACCCCAGAGTGACCACTGGTCACTCCAAAGTGACCCTTGATGACCCCAAACTGACCACTGGTCACTCGTGGTCACTCCTGGTCACCCCAAAGTGACCCCTGGTCACTCGTGGTCACTCCAGAGTGACCCCTGGTCACCCCAAGGTCAACCTCGGCCCGCCCCCCATTGGTCCCCACCCCTTGACCCCCCCTCCCCCAGCCCTTGACCTTTGACCCCCAACTTCCCCCGCCCCCTTTTCCCCCCTCCCAGCCAATAAAAACGCTCGGAGTCGTTCCCGTGTGGAGGTTTGGGGGTCACTTGGGGTCATTTGGGGGTTTTGGGGTCACTTGGGGTCATTTGGGGGTTTTGGGGTCACTTGGGGTCACTTGGGGTCATTTGGGGGTCACTTGGGGTCACTTGGGGTCATTTGGGGGTTTTGGGGTCACTTGGGGTCACTTGGGGTCATTTGGGGGTTTTGGGGGTCACTTGGGGTCACTTGGGGTCACTTGGGGTCATTTGGGGGGTTTGGGGTCACTTGGGGTCACTTGGGGTCATTTGGGGATTTTGGGGTCACTTGGGGTCATTTGGGGGTTTTGGGGTCGCTTGGGGTCATTTTAGGGTCATTTGGGGTCATTTGAGGGGTTTGGGGTCACTCGGGGTCATTTTGGGGGGTCCTGGGGTCATTTGGGGTCGTTTTAGGGTCATTTGGGGTCATTTGGTGGTTTTGGGGTCACTTGGGGTCATTTTAGGGTCACTTGGGGTTATTTGGTGGTTTTGGGGTCACTTGGGGTCGTTTTAGGGTCACTTGGGGTCATTTGGTGGTTTTGGGGTCATTTTAGGGTCATTTGGGGTCATTTGAGGGGTTTGGGGTCACTCGGGGTCATTTTGGGGGGTCCTGGGGTCGTTTGGGGTCGTTTTGGGGTCACTTGGGGTCGTTTTAGGGTCACTTGGGGTCATTTGGTGGTTTTGGGGTCATTTTAGGGTCATTTGGGGTCACTTGGGGAATTTGGGGTCATTTTGGCGGGTCCTGGGGTCATTTGGGGTCATTTTTGGGGGGTTTGGGGTCACTTGGGGTCATTTTTGGGAGACTCGGGGTCATTTGGGGTCATTTTGAGGTCACTGGGGGTCACTTTGGGGGTTTTGGGGTCATTTTTGGGGGGTCCAGGGGTCACTTGGGGTCATTTGGGGGGGGTCAGGGGTCATCTGGGGTCACTCTTGTGGGGTCTTGGGGTCATTGAGGGAAGCTGGGGTCACTTGGGGTCACTTTTGGGGGCACGTGGGGTCATTTTGGGGTCACTTGGGGTCACAGACGGGGGGTCCAGGTGTCACTTGGGGTCACTTGGGGTCATTTTGGGGTCACTTGGGATCGTTTTGGGGGATCCAGGGGTCACTTGGGGTCATTTTGGGGGGGTTTGGGGTCATTTGGGGGGTTTGGGGTCACTTTGGGAGCCCTGGGGTCATTTTGGGGTCATTTTTGGGCCATTTGGGGTCATTTTGGGGCGTCCTGGGGTCATTTGGGGTCATTTGGGGTCATTTTGGAGGGTCCTGGGGTCATTTGGGGTCATTTTTGGGGGGTCTTGGGGTCATTTGGGGTAATTTTTTGGGTCCTGGGCTCACTTGGGGTCATTTTGGGGGGTCCTGGGGTCACTTGAGGTCATTTGGGGTCATTTTTGGGGTCCTGGGGGCACTTGGGGTCATTTGGGGTCATTTTGGAGGGTCCTGGGGTCATTTGGGGTCATTTTTGGGGGGTCTTGGGGTCATTTGGGGTAATTTTTGGGGTCCTGGGGTCACTTGGGGTCATTTTGGGGGGTCCTGGGGTCACTTGGGGTCATTTTGGGGGGTCCTGGGGTCATTTGGGGTCATTTTTGGGGTCCAGGGGTCATTTGGGGTCATTTTGGGGGGTCCTGGGGTCATTTGGGGTCATTTTTGGGGGGTCCTGGGGTCACTTGGGGTCATTTTGGGGTGTCCTGGGGTCACTTGGGGTCATTTGGGGTAATTTTTGGGGTCCTGGGGTCACTTGGGGTCATTTGGGGTCATTTTGGGGTCACTTGGGATCGTTTTGGGGGATCCAGGGGTCACTTGGGGTCATTTGGGGGTTTTGGGGTCACTTTGGGAGCCCTGGGGTCATTTTGGGGTCATTTTTGGGCCATTTCGGGTCATTTTGGGGCGTCCAGGGTTCATTTGGGGTCACTTGGGGGAAATCTGGGGGGGTTTTGGGGTCATTCGGGGTCATTCTTGGGAGATTTGGGGTCACTTGGGATCACTTTTGGGGGGTCCAGGGGTCATTTGGGGCCTTTTTGGGGTCACTTGGGGTCGTTTTGGGGGGTCTCGGGGTCATCTGGGGTCATTTTGGCGAGATTTGGGGTCATTTTGGGGGTCCTGGGGTCATTTGGGGTCATTTTCGGGCGTCCTGGGGTCACTTGGGGTCATTTGGGGGGTAATTTGGGGTCACTTGGGGTCATTTGGGGTCATTTTTGGGATCCTGAGGTCATTTGGGGTCATTTTGGGGGTCCTGGGGTCACTTGGGGTCATTTTTGGGGTCCTGGGGGCACTTGGGGTCATTTGGGGTCATTTTGGAGGGTCCTGGGGTCATTTGGGGTCATTTTGGGGCATCCTGGGGTCACTTGGGGTCATTTTTGGGGTCCTGGGGTCACTTGGGGTCATTTGGGGTCATTTTGGGGCATCCTGGGGTCACTTGGGGTCATTTTTGGGGTCCTGGGGTCACTTGGGGTCATTTTTGGGGTCCTGGGGTCACTTGGGGTAATTTGGGGTCATTTTGGAGGGTCCTGGGGTCATTTGGGGTCATTTTTGGGGTCCTGGGGTCACTTGGGGTCATTTGGGGTCATTTTTGGGGTCACTTGGGGTCATTTGGGGTCATTTTTGGGAGATTTGGGGTCACTTGGGGTCACTTTTGGGGGGAAATTTTTGGTGTTTTAGGGAATGTGGGTGGGGGGCGGGGCAAATTTTTTTGAGGGGAGCTTTGGGGAGTTTTTCGGAAATTTCTCGGAATTTGGGGATTTTGAGGCGGAAAATTTGGGAATTCCGGGCGTTTTGAAGGGAATCCTGAAGGAATTTGGAGACATTTGGGGGGGGAAAATTTGGGAATTTCGGGGCGGGGTTTTTGAGGGGATTTTGAAGGAATTTTTTTTGGGGGGGTGGGGGGATTTTTGGGCACGGAGAGGCCAAAAATCCCGGGAAATTTGGGATTTTGGGAATCTCGGGAGGGATTTGGGGGAATTTTCCTGGATTTGGGGGGATTTTCCTGGATTTAGCGGCGAATTTTGGGAGGTTTTGGGTCATTTCGGGGCGCGACCATAGAGACGGAGCAAGGGGCGTGGCCAGAGCGTCCCCGTTGCCATGAGAACGCCGGAAGCCGGAAGCGCCGACAACCGGAAGTGCCAAGGGAACAACCGGAAGTGCCCATGGAGCAGCCGGAGGGTAACGGGGAATGGAGGGAGGAGGGAGAAAACCCCCCAAAATCGTTTAAAAATGCCCCAAAATCGCCTTGAAATCGACCGAAATCAACCTGGGCACCCCAAAAATCGGTTCCGGCGTCCCGGAATGATCCAAATTCGACTCCCGGAGCTCTAAAAACGCCGGAAATTCACCCCAAAAAAAAAAAAAAATCAGCAGCGGAACGGTTGAAAATCGTCCGGAAATCGTCCGAATTTCCCCCAAATCCGCCCCAAAATCTCCCCGAGAAATTCCTCCCTCCCCCCCCCAAAAAAAAACCCACAAAAAAAAAAAACAACAAAAATCCAATAAATTCCAAAACGAAAATCCTCAAAAAAATTTACTAAAAAAACTCCCCCAAAAAATCGAAAAAAAATTCCAAAATAAACCCCGAAAAATCCCGCCAAAAAATCCCCAAAAATTCCCCCCAAAAAATCCCAAAAATTCCCCCCAAAATCCCAAAATTTCCCCCCAAAAATCCCAAAAGTTTCCCCCAAAAATCTCAAAATTTCCCCCCAAAAATCCCAATAATTTTCCCCAAAAATCCAACAAATTCCGAAATAAATCCTAAAAAAATCCTCAAAAAATTCCCCCAAAATTCCAAAAAATTCCAAAACAAAAAAAATCATCCAAAAAAAAAATCCCAAAATAAACCCAAAAAATTCCCCCCCAAAATTCCCAAATATTCTCCCAAAAATCCCAAAAAAATCCCTCCAAAATCCCAAAAAATTCCCCCAAAAATTCCCCCCAAAAATTCCCCCAAAAATCCCAAAAATTTCCCCCCAAAAATCCAAAAAATTCCAAAACAAAAAAATCATCCCAAAAAGAAAAAAAAATCAAAAAAAAATCCCAATAAACCCCCAAAAATCCCTCCAAAAAAATCCCAAAAAAATCCCAAAAAATTCCCCCAAAAAATCCCAATTTTCCCCCAAATCCCCGTTTTTCCCCCCAAAATTCCCGGTTTTTTTCCCAGGGCGGGTTTTCTGTCGCTGTTTTTGGGGCTCCCGGGAAGTTTCCGGGTTCCAGGAAGATCCCGGCGGGAAATTCCGCCGCCGAAATTCCCGAAGCTCCCGGCGGGAGTGGATCCGGCGGGCGGCCGCGGTGAGAGGAATCCCAAAATTTTGGGCGGAATTTGGGCGTAATCGGGAAATTTTAAAGATTTGGGAAATTTTTTTCCAATTTTTTGGGGTTTTTTTAATTTTTCAATTTTTTTCGCGATTTTTTTGGGGATTTTTTTTCAGAATTTTTTGGGTTTTTCGGATTTTTTGTGGAAGTTTTTTTCCCGATTTTATTTTTTCTCCCGATTTTTTTTTTTCTCCCGTTTTTTTCTTTTTCCCGATTTTGTTCAGATTTTATTTGGATTTTTTTAAAGATTTTTCTTTTTTTTTTCCCGATTATTTTTTGGGAATTTTTTTTTTGGGGGGATTTCCGATTTTTTTTCTTTTCCCGATTTTTATTTGGAATTTTTTTTTGGTATTTTTCCCTCCCCCTCCCCCCAATTTTTTCCGGAATTTTTTTTTTTTTTTTTAGGATTTTCTTCTCTCAAATTTTTTTTCTCGAATTTCTTTTGGATTTTTCTGGAATTTCCAAGGAAATTTCCAGGAACTCTCTCCGGTTTTTTGGGAAGGGAATCCCCCCGGGGAAAGGTCGGACAGGTGGCCACCTTGCGGGATTTTTTGGGAATTTTGGGAAAATTTGGGAAAATTTGGGGGGAAATCGGGAATTTCTGGGATTTGGGATTTTTTGAGATTTTTTTCCAAAGTTTTTTTCAATTTTTTTCGATTTTTTTTGCAATTTTTGAGGTGGAATTTTGGGCAAAATCGGGAATTTTGGTGAAAATTGGGAATTTCTGGGATTTGGGAATTTTTGGGATTTTTTCGACTTTTTTTTCAATTTTTTTCGATTTTTTTTGCAATTTTTGGGGGAATTTTGGGCAAAATCGGGAAATTTGGTGAAAATTGGGAATTTCTGGGATTTGGGATTTTTTGGGATTTTTTTCGACTTTTTTTCAATTTTTTCAAATTTTTTGCAATTTTTGGGGTGGAATTTTGGGCAAAATCGGGAATTTTGGTGAAAATTGGGAATTTCTGGGATTTGGGAATTTTTGGGATTTTTTCGACTTTTTTTTCAATTTTTTTCGATTTTTTTTGCAATTTTTGGGGGAATTTTGGGCAAAATCGGGAAATTTGGTGAAAATTGGGAATTTCTGGGATTTGGGATTTTTTGGGATTTTTTTCGACTTTTTTTCAATTTTTTTCAAATTTTTTGCAATTTTTGGGGTGGAATTTTGGGCAAAATCGGGAAATTTGGTGAAAATTGGGAATTTCTGGGATTTGGGATTTTTTGGGATTTATTTTGGATTTTTTTTCAATTTTTTTTTCTAATTTTTCGCGATTTTTTTCAGGGACTTTTGGGCAAAATCGGGAAATTCGGTGAAAATTGGGAATTTCTGGGATTTGGGAATTTTTTCCTTTTTGGGGGGATTTTTTTCCATTTTTTTCATGATTTTTTCCCATTTTTTGGTGATTTTTTTCAGATTTCTTTTCGGATTTTTGTGGAATTTTTTTTTCGACTTTTTCACGATTTTTTTTTAATTTTTGGGGAATTTTTTTGGAGTTTTTTGGAGATTTTTTTAATTTTTAAAATTTGATTTTATTCGAATTTTTCTCTGATTTTTTTTTTTTTTTTTGGATTTTTTTCGGAGTTTTTTGGAGATTTTTTGATTTTTTTAAAATTTAATTTTCTTCAGATTTTCTTTGATTTTATTTTTTTCTTTTTGGGGAATTTTTTCTGATTTTTTTTAGATTTTTTCAGGAATTTTATCGGAATTTTTGTGGATTTTTTTCGGGATTCTTTTTTTTTGATCTTTAGAGTTTTTCAAATTTTTTTCGGATTTTTTTCGAGTTTTTCCCAATTTTTTTTCAGGGAATTTTGGGCAAAATCGGGAAATCTGGTGAAAACTGGGAATTTGTGGGATTTGGGATTTTTGGGGGAATTTTTTTCGCCATTTTTTGATTTTTTTTCAATATTTTCGCGATTTTTTTCAGAATTTTTTCGGGATTTTTTTTCTGGATATTTTGGGGGGGATTTTTTTGGAATTTTTTTCCCGGAAATTTTGGGAATTTTTTCCAGATTTTTTAGGGGGGAATTTGAAGGGATTTTTGGGAAGGATTTTTGGGGGATTTTTGGGGGGAATTTTGAGCATTCCAGGATGGAATTTTTTGGGAATTTTTGGGAATTTTTGTAACTTTGGGTGGGACTTTTGGGTGGAATTTGGCGCTTTTTGGGGATCCCCGGGTGGAAATTTTGGGAATTTTGGGTTCCTGGGTGGAATTTTTCGGGATTTTTTTGGGGGGAACTTTGGGTGGAATCTGGGGAATTTGGGGACGGAATTTTTGGGGAATTTTGGGAACTTTGGGCGGATTTTTTTTGGAATTTTGGGAACTTTGGGCGGAATTTTAGGGAATTTCTGGGTAGAATTTTCGGGATTTTTTATTTTTACATTTCCGGGGCATCCCTGGATGGAATTTTCCGGGAATTTCGGGTGAAATTTCCGGAATTTTTCAGGAATTCCCTTTCTCCCCTCCCCCTTTGACATTTTTCCCTTTTTTTTTTTCCCCCTCCCACCAAAAATTCCCGAAATTCCCGGAAAATTTGGGGGGAATTGTTGGGAATTCCCAGCGGGTGCTGCTCCCTCAGGGATTCCCCGAGAGCGTCAGCCCCGACTACGGCCGGTACCAGTGCTGGGACAGCCTGCAGGTACTGGTTATACTGGTTATACTGGTTATACTGGTTTGGACTGGTTTATACTGGGTTATACTGGTTATACTGGGTATACTGGTTATACTGGGTTATACTGGGTTATACTGGGTTATACTGGGTTATACTGGTTTGGACTGGGTTATACTGGGTTATACTGGGTTATACTGGTTATACTGGTTATATTGGTTATACTGGTTTGGACTGGTTATACTGGTTATACTGGTTATACTGGGTTATACTGGGTTATACTGGGTTATACTGGTTATACTGGTTTATACTGGGTTATACTGGGTTATACTGGTTTGGACTGGTTTGGAGTGGTTTGGACTGGGTTATACTGGGTTATACTGGTTATACTGGTTTGGACTGGTTTGGACTGGTTTGGACTGGGTTATACTGGGTATACTGGTTATACTGGGTGATACTGGTTATACTGGTTTGGACTGGGTTATACTGGGTTATACTGGGTGATACTGGGTTATACTGGGTTATACTGGGTTATACTGGGTTATACTGGTTTGGACTGGGTTATACTGGGTTATACTGGGTTATACTGGTTATACTGGTTATATTGGTTATACTGGTTTGGACTGGTTATACTGGTTATACTGGTTATACTGGGTTATACTGGGTTATACTGGGTTATACTGGTTTATACTGGGTTATACTGGGTTATACTGGTTTGGACTGGTTTGGAGTGGTTTGGACTGGGTTATACTGGGTTATACTGGTTATACTGGTTTGGACTGGTTTGGACTGGTTTGGACTGGGTTATACTGGGTATACTGGTTATACTGGGTGATACTGGTTATACTGGTTTGGACTGGGTTATACTGGGTTATACTGGTTATACTGGGTGATACTGGTTATACTGGTTTGGACTGGGTTATACTGGTTATGCTGGGTTATACTGGGTTATACTGGTTTATACTGGTTTATACGGGTTATACTGGTTTGGACTGGGTTATACTGGTTATACTGGGTTATACTGGGTTATACTGGTTATACTGGTTATACTGGGTTATACTGGTTATACTGGGTTATACTGGGTTATACTGGGTTATACTGGGTTATACTGGGTTATACTGGGTTATACTGGTTTGTACTGGTCCGCACTGGCCCGTACTGGTCCATACTGGTCTGTACTGGTCCATACTGGTCCATACTGGTCCATACTGGTCCGTACTGGTCCATACTGGTCCATACTGGTCCATACTGGTCCGTACTGGTCCGTACTGGTCCATACGGGTCCATACTGGTCCGTACTGGTCCATACTGGTCCGTACTGGTTTATACTGGTCCGTACTGGTCCGCACTGGTCCGTACTGGTCCGTACTGGTCCATACTGGTCCATACTGGTCCGTACTGGTCCGTACTGGTCCGTACTGGTCCGTACTGGTCCGCACTGGTCCGTACTGGTCCGTACTGGTCCGCACTGGTCCGTACTGGTCCATACTGGTCCATACTGGTCCATACTGGTCCATACTGGTCCATATTGGTCCGTACTGGTCCATACTGGTCCGTACTGGTCCATACTGGTCCGTACTGGTCCGTACTGGTCCGTACTGGTCCATACTGGTCCATACTGGTCCGCACTGGTCCGTACTGGTCCGTACTGGTCCATACTGGTCCATACTGGTCCGTACTGGTCCATACTGGTCCGTACTGGTCCATACTGGTCCGTACTGGTCCGTACTGGTCCATACTGGTCCATACTGGTCCATACTGGTCCGTACTGGTCCGCACTGGTCCGTACTGGTCCATACTGGTCCATACTGGTCCGCACTGGTCCGCACTGGTCCGTACTGGTCCGTACTGGTCCGTACTGGTCCGCACCGCTCCGTTCAGGCGCTGTGCTCCAGCCTGGCCGGGTCTCTCTCCACCCGGGCCGTGCTCGAGGCCGTCGGCGTCGGCGACGGCGCCGCCACCGTCAGCGGGGCCACGCTCACCTGGCTGCTCCGAGGTGGGCGATTCCCGGAATCCCCGGCATTCCCCGAGTTCCCGGATCCCCCGGGATTCCGGCCCCGAATTCTCGGAATTCCGGCCCAAAATCCCGAATTCCAGCCGGAATTCCGAAACTCCCGGGATTCCTGCCCAAATTCCAGCCCAAAATCCCCATTTCCCAGAATTCCGGATTCCCCAGAATTCCCAGAATTCCCAGAATCCCCCAAATTCCGGCCCCAATTCCCCGAATTGCCCGGATTCCGGCCCGAATTCCAGCCCAAAATTCCCAAATTCCCCTAATACCCAGAATTCCCAAATTCCAGCCCGAATTCCCTGAATTCCAGCTCAAATTCCCAGAATTTCAGCCCAAAATCCAGCCCTAAATCCCAAATTTCAGCCCAAATTCCCAGAATTCCCGAGTCCCCAGAATTCCCTGAATTCCTGAAATTCCAGCCCAAATTCCCAGGATTCCACACGAAATTCCAGCCGCAATTCCAGCCCGGAAATCCCGAATTTCAGCCCAAATTCCAGCTGGAATTCTCCGAATTCCCGGAATTCCCATCTCAAATTCCCAGAATTCCCATCCCAAATTCCCGGAATTCCCATCCCAAATTCCAGCGCTAAATCCTGAATCCCAGCCTCAGTTTTTGCACCCGAATTCCCGGCCGGAAATCCCAAATTTCCTCCCAAATTCCATCCCAAATTCCCGGGATTCCAGCCCGATTTCCAGCCCAAATAATTCCCAGAATTCCATCCCCAAATTCCCAGAATTCCCAGAATTCCCTCCCGAGCTCCTGGAATTTTACCCGAAATTCCCGGAATTCCCGAAATTCCCCGTCCCAGAATTCCCGGGATTTTTCTTGCAGACGGGGTCGGGATCGTCACCAGGATCGTCTTCGTGTGGCTGCAGGGGTGAGACTGGGACGGACTGGGACAAACTGGGACAAACTGGGAGGGAACTGGGATGGACTGGGGGGGACTGGGAGGGAACTGGGATGGACTAGGATGGACTGGGAGGGACTGGGATGGACTGGGACAAACTGGGACAAACTGGGAGGGAACTGGGATGGACTGGGGGGGACTGGGAGGGAACTGGGATGGACTGGGATGGACTGGGAGGGACTGGGACAAACTGGAATGGGCTGGGACAAACTGGGAGGGAACTGGGAGGGACTGGGATGGACTAGGATGGACTGGGATGGACTGGGATGGACTGGGACAAACTGGGAAAAACTGGGATGGAACTGGGAGGGAACTGGGAGGGACTAGGATGGACTGGGATGGACTGGGATGGACTGGGACAAACTGGGAAAAACTGGGATGGAACTGGGAGGGAACTGGGACAAACTGGGATGAACTGGGAGCAGTGGGAGGTCCACACTGGTTTATACTGGTCCATACTGGTTTATACTGGTCCACACTGGTTTATACTGGTCCATACTGGTTTCCCTCCCCCTCGACTCAGGAGCCACCTGGACTGCGAGGCCAAGCAATGGCGGTGAGGCCACGCCCCCTTTTCCCATTTAGGGCCACTCCCGCTTTAGCCCCGCCCCTTCGTTGCTGCCTGTGGTTCCCAGCCGAAGCCCCGCCTCTTTCCCCATATATGATAATGGGGTGTCATCCTTAAGCCCCGCCCCTCACCCTATATGAGAGCAAGCCCCACCCACCCCTCAAGCCCCACCCCCTTTGCCATATAGAGAAATACATTCATTCCTAAGCCCCGCCCCCTTGCAAAAAATGGCGGCAGATCTCACGCTCCACCCACTATTGCCTTATATGGGCTGGCCCCGCCCCTCCCTTGACATTATGGCAGCAAACCACGCCCTCACCTCTAGCCCCACCCATTTTCCCACATATACTCACTGCTCTTTTAGCCCCGCCCCTCTCTCATAGGGCAGCAAAATCCCAAACCCCGCCCCCATTCTACTGTATCTGGCCACTCCCACTGAAGCCCCACCCCTTTTACCATCTATGGCCATGAACTCCAAGCCCCACCCCATTTTTGTATTTGACCACGCCCACCTAAGCCCCGCCTCTCTGCTATCGTGTGTGGCCCCTTCCAACTAAGCCCCGCCCCTTCCATACCATAAATGGCAGCGAATCCCTTTCTGACCTTTTATGGCCGTGGCCACGCCCACATCTCCGTACAAGGGCAAGCCCCGCCCCTTTCCCCCAGGTTTGCGGCGGATCTGCTCAATGACGTCGCCCTGGTGCTGGAAATCCTCGCTCCCCATTGGCTGAGCCTCGGCCCCGCCCTCCTGGTCATGGCGGCCGCTGCCAGGGTGGGGCTGGGCGGGGACTGGTTTATACTGGTTTATACTGGTTTATACTGGGCGGGGACTGGTTTATACTGGTTTATACTGGGAGGGGACTGGTTTATACTGGTTTATACTGGTTTATACTGGGCGGGGACTGGTTTATACTGGTTTATACTGGTTTATACTGGGCGGGGACTGGTTTATACTGGTTTATACTGGTTTATACTGGGCGGGGACTGGGAGGGGAGTGGGCGGGGACTGATTTATACTGGTTTATACTGGTTTATACTGGGAGAGACTGGTTCATATTGGTTTATACTGGGACAGGACTGGTTTACACTGGTTTCTACTGGGAGGGACTGGGGAAACTGGTTTATACTGGGAGGGGACTGGGAGGGGAGTGGGCGGGGACTGGTTTATACTGGTTTATACTGGTTTATACTGGGAGGGGACTGGGAGGGGAGTGGGCGGGGACTGGTTTATACTGGTTTATACTGGTTTATACTGGGACGGACTGGGAGGGGAGTGGGCGGGGACTGGTTTATACTGGTTTATACTGGGAGGGACTGGGGAAACTGATTTATACTGGGAGGGACTGGGAGGGGACTGGTTTATACTGGTTTATACTGGTTTCTACTGGGAGGGGACTGGTTTATACTGGTTTCTACTGGGAGGGGACTGGTTTATACTGGTTTGTTTTGGGTTTGGAGGTTTATACTGGGAGAGACTGGGAATGGATTGGTTTGGACTGGTTTATACTGGGAGGGAGTTGGGGGTGGAAATTGGGACTGGTCCGTACTGGTTTATACTGGTTTATACTGGTTTATACTGGTTTATTCCATTTATACTGGTTTATACTGGTTTACGCTGGTTTATACTGGTTTATACTGGTTTTTAATGGTTTATTCCATTCATACTGGTTTATACTGGTTTACGCTGGTTTATACTGGTTTATACTGGTTTTTAATGGTTTATTCCATTCATACTGGTTTATACTGGTCCGTACTGGTTTATCCCGTGTATACTGGTCTAAACCAGTTTAAACTTGCTTATACTGGTTGATACCGGTCCTTACCGGTTTCTACTGGTTTCTAATGGTCGATTCCATTTCTGCTGGTCCGTACTGGTCTATACTGGTCCGTACTGGTTTCCCCTCCGGCCGCAGTGCGTGGTGGGCGTGGCCGGCGGCGCCACCCGGGCGGCCCTGGCCGTGCACCAGGCGCGGCGGGACAACGTGGCCGACGTGGCCGCCAAGGACAGCAGCCAGGTGAGACTGGTCCGGACTGGTTTGTACTGGTTTGTACTGGTTTAGACTGGGGGGGGGCACTTCGGCGACTCGCCCAATATGGCGGCCAAATGGCGCCATCCAAGATGGCCGCCGAGGAAAGCCGGGCGGGAACTGGGAGCGCTGGTTGGGACTGGGAGGGTCCGTACTGGTTTGGACTGGTCCATACTGGTTTATACTGGTTTATAATGGTTTATTCCATTTGAACTGGTTTATACTGGTTTATAATGGTTTATTCCATTTGTACTGGTTTATACTGGTCCATACTGGTTCATAAAGGTTTATAATGGTTTTTAATGGTTTATACTGGTTTATAATGGTTTATAATGGTTTATTCCATTTATACTGGTTTATACTGGTTTATGCTGGTTTATACTGGTTTATACTGGTTTATACTGGTTTATAATGATTTATTCCATTTATACTGGTTTATACTGGTTTATACGGGTTTATACTGGTTTTTAATGGTTTATTCCGTTTATACTGGTTTATACTGGTTCATAAAGGATTATAATGGTTTTTAATGGTTTATTCCATTTATACTGGTTTATACTGGTTTATACCGGTTTATACTGGTTTATAATGGTTTATTCCATTTGTACTGGTTTATACTGGTTTATACTGGTTTATACTGGTTTATACTGGTTTATACTGGTTTATACTGGTTTATAAGGGTTTTTAATGGTTTATTCCATTTATACTGGTTTATACTGGTTTATACTGGTTTATACTGGTTTATACTGGTTTTTAATGGTTTATTCCATTTATACTGGTCTGTACTGGTTTATACTGGTTTGTTTTGGTCCATACTGGTTTATACTGGTTTATACCGGTTGATACTGGTTTATAATGATTTTTAATGGTTTATTCCATTTATACTGGTCCATACTGGTTTATACTGGTCCATACTGGTTTGTAATGGTTTATACTGGTTTATTCCATTTATACTGGTCCATACTGGTTTGTAATGGTTTATAATGGTTTATTCCATTTATACTGGTTTATACTGGTTTATACTGGTTTATAATGGTTTTTAATGGTTTATTCCATTTATACTGGTTTATACTGGTTTGTACTGGTTTATACTGGTTTATAATGGTTTATAATGGTTTATTCCATTTATACTGGTCCGTACTGGTTTATACTGGTTTATACTGGTTTATAATGGTTTTTAATGGTTTATTCCATTTATACTGGTTTATACTGGTCCATACTGGTTTGTAATGGTTTATACTGGTTTATTCCATTTATACTGGTCCGTACTGGTTTATACTGGTTTATCTTGGTCCATACTGGTTTATACTGGTTTCTACTGGTTTATACTGGTCTGTCCTGGGCAGGAGACGCTGGTGAACGGGGCGGGGCTGTTGCTGTCGCTGTTGCTCCTCCCCCTGCTGGACGGGCGGCCATGGTGAGTGGGCGGGGAGTAGAGGGGGGCGTGGCTTGAATGGGGAGGAGTTAAAACGGGGGTGGGGCCTCGGGTGGGCGTGGCTTAAAGGAGGTGGGTCTGGAGGGGGCTTAAAGGGGGAGGGGCTTAAAGGGGTGGGGTGGGCAAAGGGGGGTAAAAGGGGCGGGGCTTGACGATATGGGCTGGAGAAAGGGGAGGGGCCTAAATGGGTGCAGCTAAAGGGGAGGGGCCTAAAGAGGGGAGTTGAAAGGGGCGGGGCCTAAAAGTGTCGAGGGAAGGGGTGGGGCTTGAAAAGGGGAGGGGCTTAAAGGGCTTCAGGTGCGGGTTGAGGTGGCCCAAGTGAGGTGGGCGTGGCTTTGGGGGTTTTAATGAGGTGGGCGTGGCTTATTCGGAACGGGGCGCGTCAAAGCCTCACCTGGGCGTGGCCCAGATGAAGTGGGCGTGGCTCAGGAGAGGTTTGGGCGCTCCCAGGTCAGGTGGGCGTGGTTTTCTAACGGGGGGGGTTT